>NW_013669428.1:11889-18815 GCF_000517525.1 Limulus polyphemus
CTTGTTTAATGTTGGATATAGGAGGTTCTATAACATTTTATATATTCATAAATTAGCCATTCCTATTTATGTTACTCTTTTTCACACTACCAGTGTATTAGAATATGTTTCTGCTGGATATGAGTGTCATTATTTAATGGGCAAACTATTCTTACCTTATTAATAAGTGTCACAGCAAAAACTAGAAGCTCCATGTCGGCCGAGTCTCTTTCATTCAGTAAACTTATTATGTTCGACCAAGCTTTGGTGTCTAGATTAGAAACACACACAAAACAAGTTAGCCTTGGCCTTGATGCACTCCCAGGTAAATATCCTTACTTTGAATAACTCATTTTGGGGGAAAAAAGATTTTAACTGCTTTACACAATATTCAGTAAAAACTTTATTCAGCAGACAACTGATGTTGACTAAATGCTTAGCATACAATATATGTTTAATGAATACTAATAAAGAAATACATTTAGAATAGTTAATAGTAAGAATATTATATTTACTGATTTTAACAATATTTACTGCCAAAACTGAAATTGTGATCCTTTTAAAAACAAGATGATACCATTTTATTGTTTATATATATATGCAAAATAAAAACATTACAGCTGAATAAATCACAAGTTATTTTAATAACTTACACGCACATGTATAAGTAGATGTGTACATGTATGGGTAAATAACATGCTAAACAAAACCTTTAAAAGCTGTTTCAATAACATTAATCACTTACTTTTTTCCCTATCCACTGTAGAAACAGCATTTAGAAGGAGTTGACTGTTCACCTCTGTGTACTCAACAAAAACTAATAGTAATTTCAAAGCAGTCTTCACCACAAGACGATACTACAGTCAAGAAAATTAACTGAAATTTAAAACTTTTAAAATATTAAAAAGATTTCAGCATGAACAGATCATCAATACTTATATGTAATACAGTATATATATATAAAACATGTTTTTTATTCATAGAGAATACACTATTTCCTCACGAGAAATAATTATTATACTTCATAGTCAGCTAAATACAGATAAACAACAGATAAATGAAAAAACAAAAAACTAGAAGGTGAAACACAATTTAGTAACTTGATTGGATTCGTATATATCTACTTTCACAAACTTGTATAATATGTAAGATAGAAATTTACTACTACTAGGACTGAAATATATGATCCACAGTAGCTGTTTCTATTGGAAAAAACAACAAACTTATTTTTTTATTTTTCTTCTGGACATACAGAATAATATTCAGAAACTAATGAACTTAAGAAAAGATTACTTTTATAAAAAACAAAACATTAGGCACAACTGCTCAAAGCAGGAGAAAAAGAGGTGAATAATAAACAAATGCCAAATATAACATGGTTTATGGTCTATAAATATTAAGAAACACATTTTTAAGAGCAAAAAAAAAATGTATTATTGTGATTGTGAATGAAAAATCACCCAGTATTGTTCCTTAATTTTGTTTGTTTGTTTGTTGTTAAACACAAAGCTACACAATGGGCTAACAAAGCAATGTTTTATTGGAATGCAAACAATAAAATTTAACTTAATCAAGAACTATTTCTCAGCTGGAAAGACGAATAAGATGTATACAAAAATCAATAATAAAGCGAGTGCATTATGTGGACTGTACATTGAAATTTTAATGAAATATAATGCCACTGATGTATAAAGTAATCAAGTTCATTAAAATTGTCCCCCAGTGGGACACCTGTAAGTTTATGGATTTACATCATTAAAATCCAGGGTTTGATTCTCCTTGTGGATGGAAGAGCACAAGTAGCCCATTGTGCTGAGAAAACAACAACATTAACATTACATTAAATGCTAAACTTTTCTTACCTTGGAGCTGATAAGTGAATATAGCCATTGAATTGTTTCACTGTGTTCAATAACTCCATTCATGCCATCTACATATAGCATCACTTGGCCCAAAGCTGTGGAAAATAACAATGTCTGCCTTTAGATATTTTATTAAAATGAAAACAAGTGGAGAATTTTACCTACTTGGATAAAAATTTCATTTGACAAAACCAACAAGTGAGAAGTTCTGTTTGTTAAAGACTAATACAAGTTTATTTATTAAAAAAATACAAAACAAGATTAAAATGCTGGCTGTTTAGGTGCTTCAAGCCATTTTTAATCATATATTTTGAATATGCTCTCCTCATCACTTAAGTTAATTGAGTTGTTTGAGTGAATTGCAAACATTGATGAATACGAATATACGAGCTTACAGTGTTTAACATGTTAACTACTGCATTTTTTAACATGTTAACTGCTGTGATGCTTGGCATCATCTGTGGCAAGTATTTATAAGGGTTTCAGTGCAATATCATGGTGTTTTCAGTTTAAACAACATGAATAATAAATCAAAAACACGTAATATTTACATGTTTTTTATTTATGATACACATGTGTATCCTCAGCAATGAACATGTTAACTGACTAGATGGGACTGCATAAAGTTAAAAAAATTACTAATTATTTGAAATTCAACAATAACAAGGAGGAAACATGATATTTGATGAATGTACTTATGGTACAGTGTGCATATGCTCTGCATTATCAAGATATGTCTTTTAGGCATGGTGACTAATTCCCAAGTAAATACTAACAGATCCTCACATCTTAACCCCCTGGACTGGCACAGTCTGGTGATTAAGGCACTTGACTCGCAATCTGCGAGAGATTGAAAATTTAATGCTGAACATGTGTTTGCCCTTCTGGCCCTGGGTGGCATTATAATGTTACAGTCAATCACAGTATCTGTTGGTAAAGAGTAGCAGAAGAATTAGTGGCAAGTGCTGCCAGCCAGTTGCTTTCCCTGTGGTTGACAGTTCTGAATTAAGAATGGTGGCAGATAGCCTTAGTGGCTTTGCCATAAAAACAAAAGAGACAATCCCAATCCTCAGTTATTACAAAGTAACGTAAAGTTGAAAAAGATAAGAAAAATTCGAAATTTTGTTAAATCTTTTGTTGAAATTTGCTAAATGATTTTGCTTTTTAAGTTTTTTTTGCTCATTATTTCACAAATGAACTATTTCTCTAATAAATTTCTCTAGATTTTCAGGATTGAATAACTTCTTTAACATTTCAGCTTAAACACTTTCAGATAACTTATAAAATATATTCTCCACAGATATCTGAAAGATTCACAAAAATTTGTTATACTTACCTCGTAGAATATAATTTTGATAATTCTGATCTGCTTCAGACCCTACTTTAATAAGACAAGCCAAACCATCATTCTGCACAAATTCATGTACCAGGTCTTTATCATCCTAAGCCAAGTGAAAGAAAAAATCAAAAACTGTAGTATCAAACAGAAAATTGTCTTTGAACAAACACACACCCAGATAACTGAGCATAGTGAATAATAACTACTGAAAATTTTCATTATTTATATCTCAAGAAAGTATTGAATAAATCTTAGACTCAAAATATTTTCATTAGGATATAAAACATGAAAGAGACAGTTCAAATGCGAAGTTATTATTAGACGGGAGGTACTGATGCTTTTTATAACAGTCTGTCTGTGATATGTACTATGTTAATGGGTTTGATAACCTTGTAAGAATTCAATACTGTTATTTCACCCCTGGAATGGATACTTGACACACACCTATACATGTAGAAAAGTGTCATCAAAAACGAGGATGACAAAATCACTTTTCTCTTTTTTACCAAAATGTTCCATGCAAGAGAATAGGTATGGTTTGATCTAATTTTTGGAAACTGACATGCTCAAATCCAACATTAGTCACCAAAGCAGAATTAGCCATATTTATTGCTCTCTTTACAGCCAAAGGAATGTTTCAAATTTAGAATTGCATACAAAATTTTACTGGATAAGCCAGTATGAAGTATAATGAGGAGAACCCCCAAAGAGGCTCACACAGAATCCTGGAAGTCAGGCCATCAAACTGAAACTTGGTCAGTTCAGTCTGAGTAAGTACTTATTGTCAGTTAGCTTGTGAGACCTATCATCATCACTCACCATCAGTTAGTTTGTGAGAGCTATCATCATCACTCACCATCAGTTAGTTTGTGAGAGCTATCATCATCACTCATCATCAGTTAGCTTGTGAGACCTATCATCATCACTCACCATCAGTTAGTTTGTGAGACCTATCATCATCTAATTAATGATATTTTTGCTGCTGCATGCATTTTCTCCGAGAGATCAATCAAATTGGTTCTGTTAACTTTCATACTATCTTTCAGTTGTGTACAAAATGTTTTCTGTCCAGGTAACATCAGCATGGATAATAATAGTATAAATATCAAGTACTTAGATTTGCACAAGTATTACAACAATCAGCTACTATGTTTTGGGCACACTACTTGGCATGACTGTTTTCTGCTGACCTGATGTTCAATCTTAAATGCTTAGGGCTTGTACAGTCTGATTTGGTCAAGAATGCACTACGAGTGGAATGTGGAAAAGGAGTATAGCTAGGATCACCTGTATTAGCAGTGTTAGTGTTATCAGGTGCATAGCATTTGGACTAGCTGTATTGTGAATGTTATCTGGTACAAATGACATCATCTTCGGCAGGAGTTTTCTTTTCACTTTGAAAATATCTTGTTAGTTCATAATTAGTTAATCCTGATATGCACCTTTTTATTATGGGTCTACACTTCACATGACACATCTGGATTCCTTTGACATGATTGAATCACTAACAATATTTCAGTGTGATTTTTATAAACCACTTGATAAACAAAGTGACAAAACATTAGAGATTTTATAACTATAAAGTGTCTCAGGTTTAACAGATAATGTAATATCTAATGTGCAATCATGTGATTGGTTCTATATGCAAGTAGTAATACTACATTCTGATAATTAAGATGTATAAAGAATTAGTGTACATTTGTTCATTGGTTACATTTTACATATTTTTGGCAACAGCATAGCAGCTCATAGAATGGCTCCGAGTTTTTCAAGTACAAATTTTTAGTTCATAGTTCCATTATCTCTTGACCAATTTGAGATCTAATTACAGTTTTGGACTCAGAAAATAAAAACCTTTTGATTGGTGTATTTGACCAAGCCCAAGGTCTCATAGATTAATTTGTTCTAATCCTACATAAAAGAATTTCAATTTGAGGGTAGGCTAGTGGAGGTCCTGATGAGTAATAAAATTGAATTGGGTATATGTGCGCCCCATGTTTGGTATTGCTGGTGCACAGAAATATAGCTAATAAAAAGGGGAAAAACAGGTCTAGATTAACTTACTTTAATACTTCTTACAAGAATTTCAAATGCCACGGCTATTGAGGATTCCCTCTTGTTCATTTGTATCACAAAATGAAAAGATTAAACTTTTGGGGATATATGTAAAACATCTTGGCAGTTAAACATAAACTGACTTGATGATGAATAGACTGTGTATGTCTGATTACTTATCAGAGACTTAGCAGGATCCTGACTGTTCAGATTGCTAGAACCTGATCCTTTTGAAGTCATTCATCACCCAGGTACTATCATAAAAAAGAGGAACACAAGACAGAAAGATTTGAAGTTGAAAGTGCAACTTACTGACATAGCTAAACTTTGTCTTTAGATGTGAAAAGTGTACCACGAAATCCATTTCACCATGTTCACATATGCTTTTGTGCTCATATTCAATGTTAAATTGAAGCTCTGGCATTCTTCATTAAAAATACAATTTATTTTTAAACAGAAATTGGTTCATACCGAATATTTTCTGTCATAATAACTTGATTTTATTCCAAAACAATTTTCCAAACTTTCCATCATGAGGTATGAGACAAAAGGAATAAACTGCTCTTTCCACTTTTAAATCTTCCTGTGGTAGGTTATTTTAAATCCCTTGAGCTACACTACACACGAGGGGGTTGGGTGGATTCTACTATTGGTTCACATGATCTTACTTTGTTTTCTTACCACTGAGACAACCAACTAAAATAAGATCGTCAAACCATGTTTACATGTAGCCTCTCACATCCATACACCTGTTCCACAATACTTAAATCAACTTAATAGAATGTTTCAATCCTCACAAAAACATTCCATCCAGATATAACTAGCAGATAAGAAAGTAATTTTCCAGAGATCTTGAAATGCATAACTATAATTATCCTTAATATTCAGCTCCCACTGTTTTCATTCCACCATTATACACACCTGTGTATTCAAGACATCTTACTTTGAAACACCTGATTGTTAAAACACCTGTTGCACCTGTTGTTGTGCACCTGATGCACCTGTTGTTAAAACAAAAACCATTCTAACTTCTAATAACCAATCATCTTGCACTCTTTCCACAAAGTTGGTATATTTCCTATACTGTAGTAAGTAACATAGACTAATAATAGAACAACAGTCTACATCAGTCTTCACTGGCCTCTTCAGGGTTCTTACCTTCTTACTTGTAAATGAAAATTTTATTTAAAATTAAACCTTTTAACTTTTAGCACTTTTCATCATATTCAAACGCTCGACTGGAGATTTCAAGCTTAGTTTTATCATAAATTATACCTCCTTCTTTCATCACAATGCTCCTCTCTCTTTTACACACAGAAAAAACAAATGCTAAAAGCTTTAAATCACATTTTATAGCTCTAGTTTCTGAAATAACACATATTTACACAGCTTACCTGAAAAATCTGTTTTAGTGAAAACAATGCCCTTCTAAGTTCTCGTCCCGTACTGTTCAATAGCTTTTCTAAAAGATTACAGAAATGAACAGTAAAAAAACCACCTAACTTCAATAAAAAAACATCTAACTTCAGTAAAAAAACATCTAACTTTAATATAAAAAATCTAACTTCAGTAAAAAACATCTAACTTCAGTAAAAACCCATCTAACTTCAATATAAAAAATCTAACCTCAATAAAAAAATTAACTACAGTAAAAAAAAATATCTAACTTCAATAAAAAAATCTAACTTCAG
>NW_013669428.1:19013-21641 GCF_000517525.1 Limulus polyphemus
GTAAAAAAAATATCTAACTTCAATAAAAAATCTAACTTCAGTAAAAACATCTAAATTCAGTAAAAAAATCTAACTTCAATAAAAAAATCTAATTTCAGTAAAAAACCCATCTAACTTTAGTAAAAAACCATCTAACTTGTATGAATGAAATGCAATGAAGAATCCTCATCTTTTTCTTTCGTGCAAACAAACATACATACAAAACAAATTTCTGTTTTTTGATTAAGGAAGGATAAATTAGTCTTACTGAAAAGGAAAAGTGATGATTTACACTTGGACTGTAAAATACAAACTTACAGCAGCACTTAGAGGAATTTCAATTAGATTGATCTTAAAGATACATATCATAGTCAAAACAATAAATAATGAAATTTTGCATTTTTTGATGTGAGGTCAACCAGAAATTCAGTTGAGTGTTAACCTACATAGTGTGATAAAAAACCTTGAATAAAAATACAATATTAAAATTGAAACTTTCAAGTACGTTCCAGTTATTTCAACATTAAATTCTGAGGTCATACTTTTAAAACTTTCCTTTACCTAGAGGTCTCCATCATTTTTCTGTTTGTATGGTGATTTATAGGTCTGTTGGTTAGGGTGACCATATCTCCTCCATTTGAAAACTTCATCACAAAATGCACATACAATTAATTTCTTATATTCATTATTAAGTCTGCAGTAGAATTACGTTAGAAATTAATATTAAACCAGTTTATTTGTTATTAGCTTAGATACAGGATCACCATAGCTACGAATTTGAATATATATCTACACAAAACAAAACAAAATACAAATAGATGTGCACATCAGAGAAATACAACAGGAGGGTTCTTCAGTACTGCCTGGAACTGGTAAGTGAGTACAGGTTCAAATTTTCATAAGTTTACTCAGTTTTTATTTATAAAATATAATCACTATATAGCCTTTCCTCTACTCTATCACTGTAGCTTAAAATTAGTAATGGCTTTGGTTTGAATTTCGAGGAAACACGAGGGCTATCTGCGCTAGCCGTCCATAATTTATCTGTGAAAGCATGTTTGGTGGGACGGGGATTCGAACCAGCAACCCATAGATGGCGGGTCGAGCGCATTAACCAGCTGGCCATCTCGGATAATGTGGTACTTTTTGGAAAATTAAAGTTTAAAAACGTAACTAAGGTAAAACTACGGAGTTTGCCCGTTTTAACCAAAAGCCACATTAGGCAGCTGCCTTTGAGCCCATTATGCCCAAGAGGCCCGCAATGTTTATGTTTCCTTTGTTAATAAGCCTTCTCAGATAATATTTTAAACTATAGTATTTCAAAATATTAGATTTGATAAAAGGTGATTTTATGGGTAAAAATTTTATATAAAAAAACGAAAAAAATTAGGGCTTACGGAGAAGGAAAGAGCCATACAGAAATGGAGTTGCCTATTAGCCCACTGTGGTCTTAAATATGCCCTGTTCATGAGTATAGAACCTTTCGACCATGTATAAAAACTAACAAGATGCGAACAATTTATACAAATACTAGGTTTAGTCTGTAAGCTTTCGTTACGAAAGAGTCGTATACAGGTAAATTATTATACAACATTTTCCTCAGTGTTTGTTTAAATTGATATGGAATCAAACACACTTTGACATAAACAACTCTAGAAGACAAACACTGTTGAAATGTGAATTCCTTCGTTCCAGAGTATATATAGTGTTTTCTATAAGCCATAATCTTGGCGACATAAGTTATCACAAGCACTGAGTGACAAATGCAAATAGCACAGGTGTTAAACAAATATATCCAAAAGAAAATACAGTGTCAACTAGCGAAAATGTCTTTAAAAAGTAGGCTAGCGTAACTTCTTTTTCACGCGCATACGAGTTGAATAATTTTTTTTATATTTAGTTCTCATGAAAATGTCTGATTTTGTTCTGTTATTTTTATTTTAAATAGTGTGTTAGTGTGCTGTTTTAATTTACATGTAGTTACATCTAGATTTTAAAAAGGGAGAAAAAAACCCTTATGTATTAATTCGTTAATTAATTGAGTTGGAAATTTTTCTCAACGTTTCTCTAATTAAAAAATAATAATAATCAGACAGGCTGCAGCACTGCCTTTGTAGGGATGGCTCGGATTGTTAATCGAAACGGTATTTTAAATATCTCCTGAATAGGTCATCAGAACTTTATAACACTATACAGTGTTTTTCCTTTTATAACGCCCCCCCAGTAGCATAGCGGTATGTCTACGGACTTACAATGCTAGAAACTGGATTTCGATACCCGTGGTGGGCAGTGCACAGATACCCTGTCGTGTAGCTTTGTGCTTAATTACAAACAAACTTTTTACAACAATATCTATGTAATGACCGAGTCACAAGTTCTGGTAATGTCTGTAAATATCATAGTAAAAAGTTTGAATTTCTTGTTCTTCTGCTTCTTTTTTATTACGATAACTAAAAAACCAAAACAATGGTGTCAACCAATTTCACTGAGGTAACATAGTTTCAAACGGAGTATCCGCTTTTATAAGTATTATTAATAACTAGTAATAATTTAATAAAAATAATAATTGTAGTGTAAACGATGTTATCATTATCCCTTAAAGTTAACTTTCTTACAGTATTTGATGTTCACGTAAAAAGCTTAAGTACG
>NW_013669428.1:22641-32016 GCF_000517525.1 Limulus polyphemus
GAACATCATTGTATTTAGAACTTGGTTATAAATACAACCTTCCAATGTCTATTGAAACATTGCATTAAAAAAACAAGCAAACATGTAAAGAAAAAAACATTTCAAGAAAGGAATTAAATGTGGGGATGGCTAATATCAATTGTTCAAAACAATGCAAACAAGATAGTAGGGATGGCATTTGCATCATCCCTACAGAATAGCACAGGCAAGGATTAACGTATAGCAATATATATATATATAACTATTCAATTACAATTGAGTTTAATTTATCCTATATTTTGGCTGTTAACATTCTAATACATTGTGTGCCTGTGCTGTTATTATGTGGGGATGATGCAAATGCCATCCCTACTACCTTGTTTGTATTGTTTTTGAAGGATTGATATTAGCCATCCTTACATTTACTTCCTTTTATCAAAAGTTGTTTCCATACTTGTAAAATATACTTACAGTGACTGGGCAATGTTGCCCAGATCTATAAAAGTAACAAAACATGATTTTATTTAAGAATTTTCGTGCAAAACTACACACATGGATAGCTGCGAATAACCAATACAGAGGCCTGGTATGACCTGGTGGTTAGGACGTTCGACTCGCAACCTAAGTGTCGCGTGTTTAAATCCCTGTCAACGAACACGCTCGACCCTTTCAGCCGTGGAGGCATTATAATGTCACGGTCAATCCCACTATTCGTTGGTAAAAAAGTTGCGCAAGAGTTGGCTGTGGGTGGTGATGACTAGCTGCCTTCCCTCTAGTCTTTCACTGCTAAATTAGGAACGGCTGGCGCAGATAGCCCTCGTGTAGCTTTGCGCAAAATTCATAACAAACAAACAGTATCTGCGACTTGGTCCCTCAGTGGCACAGCCCTAAATCTACAGATTTGTAACGCTAAAAACCGGATTTCGATACCTTTGGTGGGCACAGCGCAGATAGCCTATTGTGTGGCTTTATGCTTAATTACAAACAATCTGCGGCTTGTTTGAATTTATCACTTTTTTCAAAAGATTTGAGTCGTAAGAAAGTATAGACAGAGTTAATGTGACATACTAATTACCGGTTCTATTCCAACAATTCTGACTAAAACGTTCTGAAACTTTAATTCTGAATTACAGAAGATCCGCTAACTTAGTAAATATTCTTATTTTTGCATAATAGAAAAAATAAAAAGTGCTTGCATCATTTATAAATATAGAAGCAACAAACGTTTGGCGGTGGAGCGTTTAACCCTTTATCGCAACAGAAATTGACGTCACTGCTCTTTTTAGGGTCTATTCTAAACTGCTGAAACGTCTGACCGTCCGTATGTTCCAAGAACCAGAGGGATAGTGTTAAGACTAGGTGACTTGATAGTACTGTGAAGAACGTGTTGAGCATATCTGATGAGAAGCACCTGTGATGGTGGGTTATTCCTGAATTTAATCCCAATTTCTGTAAATGATTATAATTATTATTCTACGTTACGATAAATCGAATCGGTCAAAAAAGTGATATAAATCTTAAAATTATCAACAACAAAATGTAATGACAAAAGTTTTTGTTGCAAAGCTACACGGTGGATTATCTGCGCTCTGTCCACCACGGAGAATCGAACCTTGGAAATTATGCCTTGTAACCCCGAAAACTTACTGCTGACCCATTAGGAGCATGTTCATATATATATATATTTATTTATAATAGTTAAAAGTAAGTTAATGCTTTTCGCGCCTGAGAGGCACACAAATTCGATGCTTAACTCTGATTTCCTCCAAGACAAGCTGATGGGAATGGCGACATTCTTCCAGTCTATAGCAGGTTAACCCTCAACTAACCGATGGTACCCACTATACAGCCGATTAGACTGTAGCAATTGAGGTGAAGTTATTTGCCCAAGGGCACAACGACACGTCACGATCAAGCCTCGAATTAGCAACCTTTCCTGCCCTACTAGTTTTATTGGTTGGTAAGCGCAAAGCTACACAATGGGCTATCTATACTGTGCCCACCTTAAGTATCAAACCCAGTTTTTAGCGTTATAAGTCCGCAAGCTTACCACTGGGAGACGCCCCAACAGTTAAAAAGTAGTGTTACAAATGTTCATCTTTATGGCTAATAATAATATTCTTTATGTAGAAATACTCTGTCAGATCTTTAAGTATGGATGCGGTCAACAAGTTCAAGTAAAATAGTTGATTCACAGTTATCCACAAAAAAAAATGACTTAATTAATGAAGTTTGACTCCCATTTCAACATAATTTATAGTGAGTTTTATAACTGGCATAACTCGAGTTTCTTATACACTAGCCAGTTTAAAAAAAATCTATAAATTGCGTCTCAAGTGAATATGACACACATAATCAAGAAATGAACACCACTGCGCCGACTCGTGAAGGCATTTTAAATAGAATGATGATGTCTTCCACAGTGAAATGAAGTTTGAAGATTTCCACAGTCCGTAACTGAAATGCTATTACTATGTTAAGAATTGTTTTATTTTCACAAGAAATATATTTTACAAAAAATAATTATTTCACATATTTATAGCCACCAATATCGTAAAAAGCCTAGTTAATGTCAGATGGACTTGCGATCATTTGGAACTATATTTATATACACGTACACGAGTTCACTGTCTCACATCTCTTCCAGGGGGGTGATCCGGGACATGTTGCTTCTCCCCAGTGAAAAAACTTGCCTCCGTATATCTATCCTGTCTGAAGCAGTTTTTGTTTTTCTTATTTTTTACTTCACATCTGACTAAATAAAGTTTTGAACACCTGCATCATTTTATACTCTTCAGTTTCCGTTTTGGAATCTTTTTTTTTTCCTTACAAAAAAATTTACACCTACTCATCCATTATCTATAGCCATTATACTCCACTGTTTGAACTCATGCCCGAATAGACGGTGTAACTCTCTGCTGGCCCGCCAGCCGTATGGGCTGTAATGAAATCACAGCTGGGGAAGAAGGGATCATTGTCTCACCTCGGGCTTCTAATTTGTTTTGTTGTGCTCGCCACCGGGATCGAACCCTGGATGTTAATATTATAAGTCTGCAAGTTTACCGCTGAGCCATGGGGAGCACTTACGGTTTCTGCTTTGAACTTACCCTTGTTTTATATTGAGTTTTACGCAGTACAGATAAAAAGTAATCAATATTTGCTTATAACAAACATCAATAAGAAGCTGGTTCCAAACTTCACTAACTCGTCCCAAAATTTAATAAGATGCTATTTCAGTATATTAAAAAGCACATAATATTCCATCACACAGTAACTACATAAAAAAAAATAATAATAATAATTTCAAGGAAAGATCTTTTATAGTCGCCCAGGCACCACCAGGGCATACAAGCACTTCAGTCCAGTTCTTTTGTTAATTACGTACTTATGCGTGATTCCGTTAGCTTATTGGTTATTTGCCCCCCCCCCCCTATCGTAACCTCGCACTACCCATACTGCACGAAACTAGTTTTTCCGTTTCAGTTACTTATAATGTATAATGTTATGGTATCACATATATGTAATTACATTAAAATAACATTTTATACACAAACTAGTCAGATTGCACGTTCTACGCACTGTGAGCATTTAACCTTAAAACTAAATGTTATGCTTAATTACGTAGTAAGGCGTAATTCTGTTAGCTAGTTGATTATTTGTTCCCTCTCTTCGTACCCCACACCACACCTATTGCAAGAAAATAGGGTTTTCCGTTTCAGTTACTTTATAGGTCGAAACTTGCCATCTTTCGCTTGGGCAGGACCGTTCTTGGCTAAATTCCTCTCTATAACAATCATTCTTAGATGGTGTTTTCAATTTATCTTTGTTTTTAATTATTTTTTAAATCTTTCTTTCATAAGTTATTATAGGTCTTTTTTTCACTTTCTGTTTATTTTCATATTGATGAAATTTCTTCAAATTATGTTTTCAATTTATTTTAATCTCTTTCTTCATGACTCCCCCCCCCCCCACCACACACACAAAAAGTGGTTCAGTGGTAAAAGTGCAGGTGTATGACTCAAAAACGCGGGTTTTGGTATCCGTGGTGGGAAAAGCACAGACAGCCCACTGTATAGCGTTGTGCTGAACAACAACTAAAACAAAATCCTGACCTTATTTTAATTTTCTGTCTGTCTTTTCTCGGTCTTCCTTTAATTTTCAGTAAATTCCTTCTTGATCATCTTTTAATTTATCCTTCTTTTAATTTCTTGTCCATTTCTGCTTGTTCTTTCCCGTGTTTCATCGTGTCTAGTAAATGTTTGATCTTTCTTCGAGTACGTGTCATCTTGAAGTTTAGACTACATATTATATTTTTATCAACATAATCCCACTCATGACAACAATGTTGTAATGAGTTCTGTCACTGGGCAAGTTCTTTTTGATTATTCTGTAAAAATAATGTAAAGTCCAATCCACTTAACGATAATGAGTTACTTATTTCTTCCCCTATAATGTACAGGCTACGTTGGCATGTAAGCCTAATTTCACAAGTAACGTTTCAATAGATATTCCGAAACTAATGATATGCCTGACACATAAATAAACCTCAAGGCATTTACTTACTTACAAATCTCTTCTCGTACCTACGACACAACTTAAAATTGGCTAACTAACACACTTAGTAATCAATAGATAACAGGTAACAAATTCATTAACAAACTAACCAGCTGACTGAATTAATTCTCTTTAACTCATTTAGTTTCGGACTAACTGATTAATTAACTGGATCACTCTCTGAATAACTCACTAACTCTGGTGTTTTTATATAATAGTTGTTTTCCCTATACCCCGAAGATTCGAAACACGGCATGAGGCTAAGATATTCAGGAAACTTCTTGGTGTCATGTCAAAAATGCCCTCTAGCGACCAAACCATCTAAATTAATATATTAGACACATAGCCTACAACGCTATAAACAAGAAAACTTTCTACGACTGCTGTCATATATTAAATTATTGCTTTCATATGGTATTACTACCATAATACTAACACAAAAACATTTCATCGTTACAGAACATACAACATAAATTTATACACTATGCTGGGGCCTTACTACATACATGTTTACATACACAATAGGTACGGTAATATATATTTACATAATACGGATCTACACGTATTACATTCCAAAAGTTATCATATTATGCTCACTTAAGGTGACTGATGTTAGAGACTTAGATCGAAAGACTAATCGTTTCACGTCATATTCTCTAAATATTAACCTTTATTTTGACATTAGTACAACTGTGATTGAAAGGAAAACTAAGTTAAAATCCATTAATTTTTTATACCCATACGTTTTCCGTATATTGCCTCTAGTGGAGTATATAATTATTTCTATAAAATTCTGCCAGGGAAAAATGTTCCTAACACGGAAAACGTACATAAAATAATAATACTGATCTTATCTAATCAATAATACTAATCTTCAGGATAACACACAAGTCTTTAAGCACGATTTATTTGTAAAAAAGTTACAACATACGTCTATACAAAAACTTCTTTTACATACATTTCACGCGTATGCTTTTTGTTAGGCTTAACTACTAAAATAATTTCTTTATATTGTTTTCTTTTAGTTTCTAAGTTTGATGAAGAGCATACACTAGAAACATAGGCAAATACAACAAGTAATTTTACAGATGTGTGTTGTAACTTTTTACTAATAATTCTTTCTATAGCAAGGTTAAATGTTATTTAGTACCTAAAATATTTCAACGGTGTTAGGCTTAATATAAAATAAACATCAGAATACAAGAAATAAATTGTTTCTAAACCTAAAAAACAAAAGCAGACAATTTACCAGTACTTGTTAATTAAAAGTGTTTAGAAATCGTTAGAAAAGCAAACACAACTTTGTACATCTTACACATTTCCAAAATATCAGAAAATCAGCTTGATTCGTATTTCACAAATTTCCTAACGGCGCCTTTAAATATCTCTGTTAAAGTTAACTTAAATTTGTTGCACATTATACCTCAAATAAGTAGTTATGATTAATTTTCTTGTACATACTTTACGGTACGTTTTAGGTACATTTAGTATACTTAGCTGTTAATTTTTTCTATGCACCACATAACGTGTGAAAGTTCTAGGAAGTGCCTTGTAATTTGTGACTGTGGCAATATAAGACAAGCTTTTGTATTCAACAGAAAATAACTTTTAACGTGTGTTGATACTCTAGCCGCCGGTGATTTTTTAAGCTCTTGTGATTTAGTTTAGAAAATAAATTTAAACGCGTCTTGATACTCTAAACGCCGGTTATTTTTTAAACCTCTAATAATTTAGTTAAAAATAAATGTGTGTTGACACTTTAAATGTTAGTGACTATTTAAGATCTTATAATTTAGCTGAAAATAAATTTAAATGTGTCTTAACACTCAAAATGTCTTTATCTTTCGAATATTAAAAAATTATCAAAAGAAAGGATCTTGAGCAACAAAACATTATCAAAAAGTAGATATATTCATGATACTCAAATGAAGTGAATCACAAAATAAAAAAACTCAATAATCGTGAGCGCTTTCGGTAGACAGACCTTCCTTCTTGAAGGGGAGCAGGTGTGGCTAGCGTGCTGAAACTATGAATCCGAGGGTTCAGAGTTCGAGACCTGTTGCCGAAGAAATCTGGCGCTCCACTTTAGGGCCATGGATGCGCTGTAAGTGTGACAGCGAAATCTAACTATTTGGTCAGACAAAAATAGACCAAGATTTGTTTGTGGTTGAATAGATGTTTTCTCTTTACTTTAGTCTATCAGTTCTGAATTAGGAATGAACAGCTACACACAGATAGCCATTTACGTAGCATAGCGCAAACTTTATGAAACAAACAAACAGGGAAAGAAGGCCTATTTTCCGAAAAATAAACAAGATTTATAAATAAAAGGATGCCTGGTTACACTTACCAATTATAGCGTGAACACGAACCGAAAGCTGAGTTCTCAGGATGATAGCATTCTTCCGACTGCAAAAATAATTTAGAAATTTTGTATTTACGCAAACCACATTTCTAATGAAGTAAAAAAGGCTTAAGTGTACAGTGGTTTTAAACACCAGATCTTAGTTATTGTATTCTGTTTCTTTGTAAGTAATTATAATTGGTAATTTAATTGTGTGGCTATAAACAATAAACTATCATTTTTTTGAACACACACACACACACACACACACATATATATATATTTATATGTATAAACTAGTTAACACATTTCCAAATAGAGGTTTATCAATAGTTAGAATTACACTTGCGACGTAACAATCAGCTTAATCCTGGGCTTAAAAGTACCAATTCTTTTTGTAAGTTACGTCAAGTGTAATCTCATTACACAGGCTATTTTGAAGTAACGATGTTTCAACTGTAATCTTATTACATCGGTCATTATGCTCATACCGCTACTGTCATGTTCCTCCAGGAGTGAGATATACCAAACGTGACAAACATTAGCACGAATAAACGACTACTTATGTACACGATAAGTTCGCTATATATATCTTGTAATACACTGAAATACAATAGAACTAACTTAAACCAACGCCGTCTTTCACCTGCAACGTTTACTTACAACGAACATCAGAATATTACTGAGAAAAACTTCAATCGCAGCAACGCAAGGGGGAAAGGGGATTCCCGACTACAGTTACAACGCAAAATAACATTTTAAAATATTTAGTATTAAATGCCATAAATAGTACAGGATTTCCCACTTATAGGTTATTTCAACATACATTTATAGGCGTGGTTAGAAATCCAATTCAGCAGCTGAACAACTTAAAAACACTGTATGTGTTTCGAACCTTCACCTCCTCTTCAAAATTGTGTAAATGCTACACGTTAGCAACACAGATTTGTAGAAACACTGATTTAAAAAAGATACCAGTGTATTCACATTATACAAGTATTCTTATACCAAACTAGAAATACCAATTTTATTGTTAATGTTTAATATGACAAAAATGATTTTATAGATTTACAAATTTGCACAGAAACAAAATCGTAACTAATGGAGCTTCATTTCAGTAAAAAATCTGTGAGAATTTGAAGCAAAAGGTATAGTAATCTTTAGTTTGTATGTGGATTCGCCACATGTCACTAAGTTGGTGCGATTTCGCGAATTCGCCCGTCGTCAAATATCTTTAAATATACTTATAGTATTTTGGCACTTTTGTATAAAGTTAAAATCATAAATAATATTCAACGTTAAACTGGTACACAATTTTATTTAGGCCTACCTATGGCCTTCAAAAAGTTGACGACTCTACATGTTTCGACGTTACAACGTCATCCTCAGGAGTGAATTACAAGACAATTGCCAAAGTATTTATAGCTTGTTAGTAGGTCATTGACCTGTATGTTATTTTTCATACATTCACGCTAAACCATTCACAGAAGATCAATCCACATTCTTGCAGAAATATTCGCCAAACCTTCATCTCTATTTAATACTACAAGGACTCGGTGATAAGTCTGTAGGTTTTCGACGCTCAAAGTCGGGTTTCGAAACACGTGGTGGGCAGATCACATGTAGCCCATTATGTAGCTTTGTACATAACAACATCCAAAACAAATAACCCCAAACAAGAGGTTACAGTCTGTATATACTATATTTTAATTTAACTTATATTAATGCTAGTGTTGAGGTATAAGCTATGACTTAATTTTTTTTTTTTTTTGGTATCCCTAGTTAACTATTCTAACGCATATATCACCATATGGCTCGTTTGTGTTTTAAGTGCAAAGCTGCATAACTGATTACCTGCGCTGTGTTATAAGCCTTCAAACTTACCACGGAACCATGGAGAGGGAGAAGGAACACCAGTTATAAATCCATGGTCCCGTTTTAAGAATTCTTTAACTGAAGAAGAAACTGTTGTGCGAAACATGGAAGTAAGACTGTGTAGTAGAAGTATAGTTAACCAATTGGCTATGGTTTAGAAAAGAAACATTTACTACGAAAAGTACTTTCAGCACTTTGTTAGTGTGCAAGTACTGTATATAAAAGCAGATCTTTATTGGGTTTGTAAGAGCACTTGTACAGAGTCAGCGTGTTGAAGTTTCGCAAGTTTGCACAACAAACTCACCTGTCTGTAAGTTTGTATAGCTCCGCACCTTGTGAGGCTTCAACTTGTCCCGTTTGTGCAAACTTGTGGACATAATCATAAGAAGTCACTTTTATGTTTATCTGTATTCGTGCCAAGTCGTACTTGAAGAAACATATATCAACATATATATGTTTCATCCTCTTCAAGTCCTAGTTATATATCGGTATTAATAAGGCACTGGTTGCTCGATTTAGTATTGGCCTGGAGGGTAACAGTCTAAAGAAAATTACAGTGTCTTCGATGAGCCTTCGTAGTTGTAGGCCCGGCATGGCCAGGTGGTTAAGGAGCTCGACTCGCA
>NW_013669428.1:32121-33668 GCF_000517525.1 Limulus polyphemus
GCCGTGGGGGCGATATAATGTGACGGTCAATCCCACTATTCGTTGGTAAAAGAGTAGCCCAAGAGTGGGTGGTGATGACTAGCTACCTTCCCTCTAGTCTTACACTGTTAAATTAGGGACGGCTAGCGCAGAGAGCCCTCGTGTAGCTTTGCGCGAAATTCAAAACAAACAAACAATCGTAGTTGTAAGGTGTTTATAACGAAGGTAACAAAAATAGTCTACAGAGACGTCAAACTAACTCTCCACTTCGATCAGTACTAGGTAAAAAAAAATCAAGATGTTTACATGTAAATATCCTAGTCTGGGTAGGTGTATGTACATATATTTGTGTGTGTATTATTGAAGATTATGATGATAAGATGGTTTGATCATATGCATGTACTATAAGAAAATTCAAGTTGTATAGATGAAGATGCTATGCGCATATTCTAAGAATAGAGAGGAATGGGGAAATAAAGACCTGGATGGAATAAAAGTTGGGGAATGGGCAAAGGACCGAACGCAGTAGAGAGCCTTCATATCTTCCTTATAGAAAACTTGAGGTTTGAAACGTCTGGTAATGATGAAGTCTGTGGTTAGTTAGTTGTTCTACGTAAAAAGTAAATGCCTGAATCCTACCCTTAAACAGTCACTCATGGTAAGGTGTATCTGCCTCCGTATCATCCAGTACACTAGATAAGCCTTCAGTTATTTTTTATAATATTTATCGTGCTGGATAATTACAGAGATAGAGATGCTGGAAACTCTGGATTTTCCGTTTTGAATAATGAGAGCTGTCTCCTAATGTGAGTGACGTGGCACTCTGGGAAGTCCTGGCAGAGCTCGAACTTGAATACAGTTCAAAACGAAGTTAGTTTTATTTCAGTTTATTTTATCTCAGTAGGGCGATCTAGATAACCTTGTTTTATGCTGCTGTACATAAAATAGAAGTTGGCTATCGTCTAAGATAGTATTTATCTGCCATAGCCAAACTATCACGTGCTATGTTTTGTTGTTGTTGTTGTGACTGAAATAAAAGTTTTTGTTACAAATGAAACAACTGTGTCTATTCACTGTTTCTCCTGTTATTGTGGTCTTAATTAATATATTTCCTATTTAAGTTTCACCCGAAAAATCTCGTATATATATATATATATATTTATATATAGATTACCGCGTTAATTTCTAGTTTTCACCTCACCAAATAAAAAAGCATAAGGGACCTAGCTTGTCAGGCGAAGAAAATGCGATAATCATCGCTTTAACTGCCTGTATGAAATAAAGTTTACTATGTAGATTTAATCTAATGTAATTGTACTGGACGGCTTCAAAAGCTAATGCATATCTATTTATATATATATACATATTAAACCCGCTTTTAGGTAGAATAAAGAAAAAGGGCGATAATTTTTAACTATAAAATGGTACAGCGAACTCGTGGCATAATTTACTCGGTGGTGTGAACTCGTCTTGTTAGAGATATATAAAGCTTTCGGCTTGGTACGCAATTCACACTATGTGTAAAACATTTCTACTGTTACGTCTCCGATTGTTAATTAACTTCCCGT
>NW_013669428.1:34575-35347 GCF_000517525.1 Limulus polyphemus
GGTCCTCAATTCTTTAGAGTGGATAGTAAATGGTAGCGGGCTGCTTACTGTCAAGATTAGAGTCTCTGTAAGAGTGGTCCTCAATTCTTTAGAGTGGATAGTAAATGGTAGCGGGCTGCTTACTGTCAAGATTAGAGTCTCTGTAAGAGTGGTCCTCAATTCTTTAGAGTGGGTGGTAAATGGTAGCGGGCTGCTTACTGATAAGATTAGAGTCTCTGTAAGAGTGGTACTCAATTCTTTAGAGTAGATAGTAAATGGTAGCGGGCTGCTTACTGAAAAGATTAGAGTCTCTGTAAGAGTGGTACCCAATTCTTTAGAGTGGATAGTAAATGGTAGCGGGCTGCTTACTGAAAAGATTAGAGTCTCTGTAAGAGTGGTACCCAATTCTTTAGAGTGGATAGTAAATGGTAGCGGGCTGCTTACTGAAAAGATTAGAGTCTCTGTAAGAGTGGTACTCAATTCTTTAGAGTGGATAGTAAATGGTAGCGGGCTGCTTACTGAAAAGATTAGAGTCTCTGTAAGAGTGGTACTCAATTCTTTAGAGTGGATAGTAAATGGTAGCGGGCTGCTTACTGAAAAGATTAGAGTCTCTGTAAGAGTGGTCCTCAATTCTTTATTGGATAGTAAATGGTAGCGGGCTGCTTACTGTAAAGATTAGAGTCTCTGTAAGAGTGGTACCCAATTCTTTAGTGGATAGTAAATGGTAGCGGGCTGCTTACTGTAAAGATTAGAGTCTCTGTAAGAGTGGTACCCAATTCTTTAGTGGATAGTA
>NW_013669428.1:36192-46554 GCF_000517525.1 Limulus polyphemus
AGTAGTCATGTGACTCGATGACGCAACACTACCAACGAAAAGAGCGTCCGGCTTCTTCTTACCCGTTTTTAATGGGATTATTTGACCCTTCATAAGCAACGTTAATAACAAGACACTTGTAACTTTATTAATAGTTGGCATAGACTATAGAGTACGAACCAATTTTTGTTCCGTAAAAATCTTGTAACTTATATATAAACTTAAGATATTTATCAAGGCTTTTTCTCCCCCCCTTCTCCTTCCATGAATATATATATTCTATTCATGCGTTTATTACCGCTGTTTGTTTGAAGTACCATCAATTCGATAACTCGAGGATGATATAGTTAACCCTTTCACTCCCACGCTTGTAGACAAGTCATTTTTCTTAGTGCCAGTTTTTCGAATCTTTGCGCCATCAAAAAATATTCTAAGCGCTTTAAGCTGTGGGTTCGTTGTAAGACTGGTAGTTAATGGTAGCGGGCTGCTTACTGAAATGATTAGAGTCTCTGTAAGAGTGGTACTCAATTCTTTAGAGTGGATGGTAAATGGTAGCGGGCTGCTAACTGAAAAGATTAGAGTCTCTATAAGAGTGGTACTCAATTCTTTAGAGTGGATAGTAAATGGTAGCGGGCTGCTTACTGAAAAGATTAGAGACTCTGTAAGAGTGGTACTCAATTCTTTAGAGTGGATGGTAAATGGTAGCGGGCTGCTTACTGTAAAGATTAGAGTCTCTGTAAGAGTGGTACTCAATTCATTAGAGTGGATGGTAAATGGTAGCGGGCTGCTTACTAGAAAGACTAGAGTCTCGGGAAAACCCATTTTTCGTGGTAGTAGGGGCTGGGTGTAGCCTAGTAGTTAGCTTGTTCAGGCTGTAAATCGAGGATTTATGGGTCACGACCCTTTGACGCAAAAACAACTGGATATTACGCGATAAAAAACACGTGTAGCGTGAGTCTGGCGTGTCACGGTTGCTGACAAGATAAACAAAAGTTATTTGCAATATTTTTTTCATTTGAATTATTTTTTTAAAAACTTTTTTTTCAAATCACCAAACCTTTCTTTAAAAAAACAAAAAAAAACTCATACTCAGCGGTTGTAATTTAGTCTATCAGCTCTGCCCTTTGTGTAGATGTGAGAAATAACCAAATCATGACCAGTGGCTCAGCGTCAAGTCTGCAGAATTACGACACTCAAAATTCAGTGTCGATATCCGTGGTGGACAGAACTCAACTAACCTGTTGTGTAGCTTTGCACCTAACATCAACCAAACAAAAAATCATGACGATATAAAATTCCAAACTCACAATACCACACTTGACAAGGCCAAAACGAGGTTCATATAGTGTGTCCCATATACGTACTTATATGTGCTTATTGCAGTTTTTCTAAAAGGGGGGACACATATGTGGCCATGGCAGTGATCTTGGGGGACAAATATGTGATTATCACAATTCTCTAAAGAGTGACATGTACGTGCCCATCGCAGTGCTCTTGGGGGGGGGGGACAAGTATGTGCCTATGGTAGTGCTATATAAGGGGGGGGGGGGCATGTACATTTATGTATAGAAGTGATCTAGATGGGTATGTTCCCATGGTAGTGAGAGAGAGTTAACTCCATTACACGTGACAAGTTGACGCATCTTTAAAAAATATTCAAGTTAGATGGTTAGTTGTAAATATTACGAAAACGTTAGTTCATTATTTAGTTTATACGAAAAGACCATCAAACTATTCTTTATCATCATCATTATTATTTTGATGTTTTTGTGGTTCATGCATGTGTCACGAAAAACTTTAAATCGACCCTCATCTAACTTTCGTAGGCTTAGCACACAGATGTTTTCATTTTACTTGAGCACCGGCTTTAATTTTGCAGTTTGCAAACACAATTATAAAGAAGTAGCAGAGCAAGATGTTAATGATATTACACAGTATGTTGCTGCAATGGAAAAGTAATGATGCAGCTGCCATGGAAACGGATATGTGATCTCTCGACAACTGAGTAAGTACAGAAAGTAAGATAAAAAAGTCGTTAAACGGACATCAAATATTTTAGTCCCGGTACTTGCTTTTTTGATGGATAATTCCATATCGAATCAACAATATAACAAATGTGTTTGTAGTTAAGCAAAAAGCTCCACAATGAGCTAACTATCTGTGCTGTGCTCATCACGGGTACAGAAACCAAGTTGTCAGCCTTATAAGTCCGCATAGTTACTGCTGTGCCAAAGAGGGAGGGCAATTAATGAGAAGACTAAAAAAAACACACACACACACAAAAAACAGTTTTCTGCATTCAAAGTAAATCATCAATTATATGCATCCACCACTACGTGCAGATGGCTCTCGCGAAATTCAACAAACAAACCCACTATGATGGAAGACGTCATGTTCTGTAATGCACGTGATTTGTTAACCTGACGAGGAACAATTTTTGTTTAGAGTATTGATTAATAAACTTGATTTTAAAGAGAACAGGACAAAAACTTTGATACATGATCAAATATATGAAATGACTTGGATTGATTTATGGACCACTTAAGCTATTCACTGAATATATATATATCTTCTGTCACAGTTTACTGTGCACATAAAGTTTTTGAAAGAACGATTGTCAGTAAATTCTAATGATTAGAAAATCAAGTAAAATGATGCCACAAATCAGAATGTAACAGGTAAAATGACACAGTTAATAAAGGTAGACATTACAAACTGGGAACAAATGTGATTAAAAATAAAAACTCTAAACCAGTTCCATATTTTACAAAGTCGTAAATAAAGAAACATGTTTGGTTAACCTGTTAATTTGAGATGTTTGAATTTTACTGTTCTAAAACGTCGCAACCAAAGATGGTACCAATACTAAATTATGTTCATCATCACACACCTTTGAAATACGGCTTTAATACCTTTAATGTTCCAAGAATATTGCACAAACAATTATTGGTTTACAGTGTAGAACATAGTTTCTCTAATAATACTATTCCCGGGTTGAATTTTTTGTTTGTTATGGATTTCGCGCAAAGCTACACGAGGGCTATCTGCGCTAGCCGTCCCTAATTTAGCAGTGTAAGACTAGAGGGAAGACAGCTAGTCGTCACCTCCCACCGCCAACTCTGGGGCTACTCTTTTACCAACGAGTAGTGGGATTGACTGTCATATTATAATGCCCCCCACGGCTGAAAGGGCGAGCATGTTTGGTGTGAGGGGGATTCGAACCCGCAGGTTGGGAGTCGAGCATCCTAACCACTTGGCCATGTGCCTCCCCCCCCCGGTTTGAACTATCATTTTTTATTCTATTGCAACAACTAAAGCCATTTTTTGTGAGGGGTATATGTTAACAACGTGCTAGTTATAGCACTCATAAAATTTGGTTAATAGTGAGAAACCAAGACCGACATTCACATTGAATGCTATTTCATATATTGTTTATCTGCTCATTTCTTATCAATTTTTTCTCGTGGTAACTATCACCATTATTATGTTTACTTCGTATAAAACTTGATTTTGTGATTCAGTATTGAAATATCTGCTTAAAAGTAAACAAGCCGGTCTCAAAATCCTTATGAGTTTCGCCTTTTGAGGATTCAACCAATTAGCATTTCTGGTTTTTTGACTGGAATATCAAAGAGGATCACAAAAGAGAGTTCCACCTCTCTCAATATCCCAGTTTAACTACTGTATGTAAGAAAGTGTGAATCATAAATGACTGAAGTTTATCTTCCTTAAATAAATGATTCTTGGGAGCAGCTTACACATCCGTTGCGCGACTTGCCGCCAGAGGGCGCCACACATGTGTTAACCTCGGGCAATAGGTGAAGACGATGACGTCTGGTGACACTTAGTGTAACTATGACGTCATGGTTTCTCTGGCGGTGTGCCGCGCAACGGGCGTGAGAACTACTGCTTGCTGTTTGGTGTATAACCTGATCCATTTTGATAACAGGCGTAAAGAAGACGAAACATTCGTATTTCCTAAAAATTTTGTTGTTTTCCTATGTTGCGTACTATTGTCATTGCACAAAATTTTTACGATACTGTCAGATTTTATTGCTACTGTACAAACCTGTCAAGAATACAAGTTTGTCACCGTTTCAATCATACTTGTTACGCAGAAGGCTAATGTCCTCGACCTGTCCGATCTTTTTAAATTGGAAGAACAGAGACAATGGAATATGAATGCTAGCGATGAGTCGTTTTAAGTGGAATGTTTTTTTTTCGTTTCAAGACATTATCGGTATGGGATAGAACACAAGTACCGCAACCTGTTTAGATAGAAAAGCTGTTCTAATTTAATGTGAAACGACGTGTAGGTAGAATAATACCACCTAAAGTTGATCACTTTTGAGAAGGATATGTAAAAGCTCTTTCCGGATGCAAAATATCGATATATTCAGACTATAATGATGTGTAGAGATCAGGTTCTGGGATTTCCAAAGCGGGATTGTCCTTTATACTCGATGGCAATTGGAAACAAGGGAAACTGGATCATCTTAGGGACCCAGGACCATCCAGAAAAAGATTTAAAATAAGATGTACTCCACCTGTGTTAAGAAAAGCTGTCCACGTTTCCCAGGTAACATAATCAAGAAGTGTTTCTGTCTGAAAATGCGACACAAGTCTTTGTGTGTACACAAACTACTTCCACAAGATATAATTTTAATCATCGCATACTTCACGCAGCTGGACAATGAAACGGACATTCAGGTTATTCCATGAGAAGACATATTGGTCAAGTCGCGGATGCAGCTTCTGTGAACTGTTAAAATGGGGGGCTAGGAACTGACTTCATAATATTCTAGTTGGATTTATGGAAATCCATCAAGGACCTGGAATGTGCTTTGAAATGGCAGCTTTACAGCAGAGTACTTTCCAATAGAAAATATGCTGCAGGGATGTTGTTAAGATGCATGGTATTCATACAGAGCTTAACCGAACGTAACCACATGAACTGTAACGACGTGGCGAGGCCCCAAAATTGTTATAACGTAACTTATTCAAGCGCTGTACCGTTTACATTACGTCAAAACCACATTTGTCATTAGTTCTTTACAAGTGTAGAAAATTTACGCGAATGTAGAAGTAGTTTCAGACAACACTTCTGTGTAATGTGTTCCTTTGGAAGATCCTCAGTTGGATGATCAGAAGAAAAAAATCACTGGATTAATGAAAACTGTAAATAATTAGTAATGTGTTAATAAGATTACATTAGATCTGTAAAAACGGTTTTAATCTACTAAGCACCCATACAGTGTACGTGAACAATTAAATCACTTCAGATTATTAGCTACCACCTGCCATTCTCTAAGTGTTTATTGCTCTTTCACGACATACGGCCACGTGACAATTGTGTGTTTTCTATTCATATGGATATCCCAATTACTTTATATGCACGCACATGCTCAGTAATCAGGGGTCAAGCAATTTGTCACTGGCCTAACAGTTTTACAGTTCAAACATAATACAGAGATTTATACAGCACTTTATAATAACGATGTTTCAGAGCCAGTGCTTCCCAACTGGAATTATATCATTATTCATCGACCATAACTACTTACCATTGTCTGACACCGTAATTTACACCGTAACGGGCTTTTACGAAGGATGGCGTGGTCAATCTTAAGCAGTCTTTGCAAGCTTTTTATAAAGTCTCCATTGTATTTGAATGTTGGATATTAAGACCACGTTTAATGAGACAAAGGGCAAAGAAGTCCACCGAAGCTGCACTGAAGGACTTGAAAGATACGTGATCGAATTGGATTGCTGTGATTCCAGTTTCTTTGATAATATTTTCTAATGTAAACAACGTTTTAGTCTTCGTCAGCTTCAAATTCCTTGTTTATTATATAATTAACGGTACTCGGAGATATGCCCAGCTTCCTTGAATGATATTTTGGGTTGCAGGTTTCTCTTTCGTAACCGTAGTCCTCCTTTGACGAATTTTGCATTAACTTAGGTTGTTGTTTTGAGATCCTACGCTGTCCTAAACTGACATTGCCATCTTTTTTCTTGAAATGCTTTGTTCTTCGGCCTTAGATCATTTAACAATCTCGCTGTATAAATACTTCTCTACAGAAAGGCTTTTCATCCTCCTTTACCTATAAGTCTATCAATGACGGCAGTGCATTGTTGTACTGTATGGTCGAGAATCAGTGCATTGTTGTACTGTATGGTCCAGAATCAGTGCTTTGTTGCACTGTATGGTCGAGAATCAGTGCATTGTTGTACTGTATGGTCGAGAATCAGTGCATTGTTGTACTGTATGGTCGAGAATCAATGCATTGTTGCACTGTATGGTCGAGAACCAGTGCATTGTTGTACTGTATGGTCGAGAACTTGTCAAGAACCAAGGTGTTAAGATAAATACAAGTCTCTTGGCTCCATGACTCATAGCTACCGTAACGAGTCACTTGTATTAGATATTACCATATACAAAACGTTTAAATCAAATGAAATGAACTCTCTTTATATGGTGTAGACCCTAAAAATAAGGTAATAAATTACTATCTTTAAAGTCTTTAGACACCTTTTTTGTTGTTGTTGTTCTGAAATTTAGAGCCGATTTATCTGTTCTTCCCCGCTGTAAGAGTCGTTTATTTAATGTTTGGTTTTCATTTCCTGGAAAGGAATGAAATTGCTTTTGGGGTACATGAATAACTTGAAAAAACTTAATGTTTTAATAACGTGTATATGGCGGTTGATAAGCTTCTCAGAAACAAAGTGTTGGCGATGCTTAAAACACAGTATTAGAGGGAGGAAAGTATAAAGTGTGTCCTTCGTATTTTTGTATAGGAGTTGATGTAAACTTGCACGAGTTATATCTCAGTGGACCATAAACGTGTTGTAGACTGAAATGGTTGTTTTAATAATTATGAATGAGTCAAGTTTTGTGGCCCTTTCAGTTAAGTACTTTTTGTTTGCAGACTCAATTGCACATACCTGACAGATGGTCTCATCGAGTTTTTAGGATATTAAAAATGATCGGTATATTCAGAAAGATGCCATCAGAATATTCTTTCTCTGAAGGATACACCGGTTATCCTTCAAACATTTACTGGCGTGTTTCAAAGTGAAATACCATTATAAAAGACTTGTAACAGATACGTGTCATCATGCTACCAGTTTAACTATAAACAGTATTAATGTATGATTGCTATAAAAGGTAAAAGGCTTGTTACAGATACGTGACATCATGTATGATTGCTATAAAAGGTAAAAGGCTTGTTACAGATACGTGACATCATGCTACCCGTTTAACTATAAACAGTACCATCACGTATGATTGCTATAAAAGGGGTGACATAGCCTTACATCATTATCTGTTATTGTACTTCTAAATAAAACCATTTGGTTTGTCCCCCAGTGGCTCAGCGGTAAGCCTGAAAGCTTACAACGCTGAAAACCGAGTTTTGATACCCGTGGTGGGCATAGCACAGATAGTCCCTCCTGTGGCTTTACCTTTAGCAACAAACAAACCGTTTGGTTTACCTTTTTAAAGTAAGTTCTACTAGTGGCATTGTTAAAAATCGTGAATTCAATCTACTCATTACTGTACATAAAGAGTGTTTGTTTTTTTTTTACTACAAAGCCACGGTAGGGGAATCGAAATCGAACCCCGGATTTTAGTACTGTATATAAAAAACGTATCTTGCACAGTGTATAATATTTATACACTGATAAAGACCAACAAGTCTGCTTGCATGTAACCGAATATAAATAATTCAGCTTCCGAAATAGATTAAGTTCAGCAATGTTTTAAAACGGTTTTTCTAACCCGGGAATTTGTAGTCTAACCTTAGGCCTAAATCGACCCCTATTAAGATTGATATAAACACACGTGTATAAAAATAATGAGAAATCTAACAATATAGCTTAAACTATTCTTACTTAATTATTCTTAACAATATAGCTAAAACTATTCTTACCTAATTATTTATTAACTTTTATTATAGTTGATTGTCTGTGAAAGCTGCAATTCGTGGTTTGTGAGACGTGTAATGAAATGCAAAACTACTAACTATTCTATGCGAAGAATATTCTGGTAAAAACCATCAAGTCCTCAACTGGGATATTAAAGAAAGTAAAGACAGGTTACAAACAGTAATTATAAAAGAGCTGCCGTTTCTTTGTATAAATAATCACGATAAACTTCCACATTACATGGTTCTTTCGCTTCTTCTCACACGTGCATGTAAATACGTAGTTGGGGGAGGATATTCGTAGAACGAATTGCTACTTCGAAATACCTCACGTGAATGTCAGACTCACGTGAATGCTGTTGTTAGTCCCAGTTATTCACGATAAGTTTGTTGCTTAGCGCAAAGTACACAATGAGCCGTTCCCACCACGGGTATCGAAACGCGGTTTTCAGCGTTATAAGCCTGCAGATTTACCGTTAAGCCACTGGGGAGGGGGGCTGAGAGATAAGACTAACATGGGAAGATTAGAGCATTACACTAAATACTTGTCCATACGAGGTTTAAACTTATCTTAATCTCACTCAGGGAAGTGCTTACAAGTTCACGAGTTCATCATGAAAAACTTAGCTTTGCTCCTTCAGCATTTTCCCGCTAGTGTTCATCTCTTCACTGCATGAACCAAGTCATTAATGGTGCATCCAAGTCAACACATTTTGCCTCAGTCATGTTTTTGTCATTCCTTTCTTTGAGTCGCTGTCGGCAAGGAATTTAAACATCCTCACTCCGTTCTTCTTCCGGTCATAGATAGTTGATGAACCACAAGTTTCACATAATCGCTTCACCCAACTCCCACTGTCGATTTTATTTAACAATCAACCTTTTCCACAATAGATAATGACTTGTGTTTTGAACTACCATAATCCTCTGGTTACCGTAACTACCTACATGAACGTGGTCTTGAAAGGTGTCAGACCGAGTGCGCGAAATTAGCTCTGATCCTCTTGTAGTAATTATAATAACATTACTCAGGAACCCAAAACATATGCTGGAGGGAGGAAGAGGTCAAACGCAGGTCTTAAATGACCAAATTCCGATGCTGATAGAGAGAGAGGGGGGACTGATAAATGGGATACCCAGTATAAACACGGGACTTCCTGATCTAAACAAACGGAGGCGCCACCAGAAAGCTGGGCGTACGAATTGGCGAGAAAACTCCGCCGCTTGGGCGAGGGGCCAACTCGAGAACTATATTTGCCAATTCCATTTTCCAAAATTAGCTGGAAAATGAAGGGGAGGGGCGGAAAAGGGATTGCCAGATCTGGAAAATCTTAGCGAACGGACGCGAGCCTGGGATTCACAGTCTGAACACGCCCGGCCCTATTGATCTTTTGTTTTTAGAGTTATCTATGTAGGTTTCCTATAAGTGTAATCTAATACTTCCTCGCTACGAAAGAAAGGTTAAGAGTATAAAATATTTATTTATGATAATTGGTGACAACTCAACATGGCAACCTTTACCTTCTTGTCCTTTCAGCTCCGTCACCTGTTAAACCGTTGTACACGGGGGTGTAATGACGTCACTGGTTAAACCGTTGTACACAGGGGTGTAATGACGTCACTGGATAAACCGTTGTACACGGGGGTGTAATGACGTCACTTGTTAAACCACTGTACACAGGATGTAATGACGTCACTTGTTAAACCGTTGTACACGGAGGGTGTAATGACGTCACTTGTTAAACCACTGTACACAGGGTGTTAAACCGTTGTACAGTAATGACGTCACTGGTTAAACCGTTGTACACGGGGTGTAATGACGTCACTGGTTAAACCGTTGTACAAATGACGTCACTTGTTAAACCACTGTACACAGGGTGTAATGACGTCACTTGTTAAACCGTTGTACACGGGGGTGTAATGAGGTGCCTCAAAATAGCATCGAGGTGTGATTCTACACATAACCCGTCTTATAGAGAAACCACGATAAGCATAGCCCAGCGTTTTCTAAACTTTGAAAAGAGGAGACCCTTAACTCAGCAAAGTTTCCTTTACCCCCACCCCCACCCCATCCCTTCACATTAAAATAATTTTCGCAAGCGATAATAGCAAAATTAAAAAAAAAAATTAACGCGCTCCACAGTTTGGAAAACACTGACTAAGCCTTTTCCTCTGGTCTATCACTTCAAATTAGGGTGGGCTATCGCAGATAACCCCCGAGTAGCTTTGCGCACAATTTCAAAAACAAACAAATAATTTACTCAAATCATATCGATGTTTAACAGATGTACATTTTTACAGGAACTTTACATAAAGGAAATTTACTCTATCTAAATCTTTCAACACAGAGGTTCCCAAGGGATTTTACAGATAAATATACAAGTTTTTTATTCTGTCCAAATCTTTCAACGCAGAAGTTCCCAAGGGATTTTACAGATAAATATGCAAGCTTTTCTTTTCTATC
>NW_013669428.1:47205-60543 GCF_000517525.1 Limulus polyphemus
TTTAGGGTTCTACATGCTGATCTACAGTAAGAATGATGGTACTTACAATCCACCTCACATTTTTAGGGTCCAGATGCTGATCTACAGTAAGAATGGTGGTACTTACAATCCACCTTACATTTTTAGGGTTCTACATGCTGATCTACAGTAAGAATGATGGTACTTACAATCCACCTTACATTTTTAGGGTTCTACATGCTGATCTACAGTAAGAATGATGGTACTTACAATCCTCCTTACATTTTTAGGTTCTACATGCTGATCTACAGTAAGAATGATGGTACTTACAATCCACCTTACATTTTTAGGGTCTACATGCTGATCTACAGTAAGAATGATGGTACTTACAATCCACCTTGCATTTTTAGATTCTACATGCTGATCTACAGTAAGAATGATGGTACTTACAATCCACCTTGCATTTTTAGATTCTACATGCTTATCTACAGTAAGAATGATGGTACTTACAATCCTCCTTACATTTTTAGGTTCTACATGCTGATCTACAGTAAGAATGGTGGTACTTACAATCCTCCTTACATTTTTAGGTTCTACATGCTGATCCAGAGACCTTATTACATTTTTGGAAGAGGAGACTGTACTACTTTGAAAACAGTGGGGACAAGTGTCGCCAGCGCCCCCACCTCCGATTCTACCGCACATTAAAGCTAGCTTCTAGAGTTTTACGTCCTACTATTATTTAAACTCTTCTCATAATTTGAAGAGATTGAAACAAGGTGAGTTTTTCTTTTCGACCACACACCATAGTATATGGTTTACAACATAGTCCACGAGGTTACGCCAGGTGATTCAGTGTGAGAATTGCATTCTACAAGTGTCCCAGTATGAAACATCAATTATTTCTTTGTTAATCTTAATTCAAAACTAATGTATTCCTGTAATTAAATTTCTCATTTAGGCTACTTAAAATGAAGTTATTACGCTCACCAAGGAGACCTCTACGTAGAACTAAAATTAAATAAATGATTATACAAGCTTATTTAGAGCGAAAATTAAAACTAAATTTGTGATAATTGCCACAATATAAAACACCATATTAAACGTGTTATATTTGGTACTATTTTTAAGCATTGATAATTAGCCCAATAATATGATTAGAAAATATTTTGCATATTTTGTTCGTTGTTAACAAGAGCGGCTCGTCACGTGATATTGTTTCTTTTTCAGGACAACAATGTAGGAATAATATGTACATCAGAAAAACCTCAGGTTATGAGTGTGTGAGAACGAAGAACGTCTATTCAATTTACTATGCACATTAAGATTCTGGCTGGTTGCCAATTTTACGACTAACAATACTTCATCCTGTACTTTTAAAGTATTATCTAAGTTATTGTACGTAATTTCGTAAACATAATTACCAGCAAGTTCGATTTAAAGTTGTTAAATAAATTAGACATCAAAGCAGGCTTCATTGTATGTATTGTTACGTCTCTGTTCGTTTGTTAATTTCCCTTATAATTTCTTTCGGATGAAACTATAGCGACACAAGTCCTGTCTTAAAGAAAACTAGTTTATTCTTTCTCAATACAACTTTGCAATACACTTAATTTCCACAGTCACTTTAACTTAAACACACGCTATAATTCACAACGATTCACGCACTTTACTTATGGTCACTACCGCGCTTGACTCAATTGTCCGTCTCTGTCTCTGCAATTATTTATGCCGTTACTTTATTTGCCGGCTTTTTATTTCACACGTCCAACGGACTGGTACTCCAGCTAATAAATTATATGATACTTACCAAGCCTTACTTACTAACTAAACAAGGTTACAGACAGGAAAATAAAACCAAGTCACAAACAGATGAACACCAAAAAAAGTGGAAATTTTCTTGCCTACAATTTTTGATATATATATATATATATAATCGAATGTAAATTTATAAGAAAGCAAGAAGAAAATGGCAGCCACAAACATTCAACACCAGGGCACAAATCATGAGGTTGGTCATCATGTAATGTGCTTTGGTTTTTAAGAGGTACTGGCGGAAGTAAGAACCAAATGCGTTGGGGAGGGGGGGGGAGTAGACAGTCTATCCAGTTTAACTTCAGCTTTTTTGACCTCACATGATTAAGAAGAAGAAAAAAATTAGCAGATGTGGGTGCTCTACCTCACAACGTCCCACATTTTTACCACCTTTCGCTGTCTGCAGCCAGACGTGGGAAGGTTAAATATAACTTTTTTTAAAAAATAACATAAACAACAATAAAAAAGCAGCAAGAAACAATAAAATACATTACATCAACGGGGGAGACAGCAAAACTGTCCTTGAAGTTGGAATACCAGTCCCCATTATGATGTTTGGATATAAATACCAAGATGTTAAGATATTACTCTACTAAGCCTAACCAACATTACAAATATAGCTCCCATTCTCCAACTTTGTAATGTCTTTATTAACCAGAGAGACTAAATGTGCCAAGGAAGCTTGTGTGAAAACGTTGCACACGTGTAAAACAACCAATTATGCATAAGTAAAACAAGCTGTTACAAAGATAGATATGATAAAACTATTATTTTTACATTTACATACTCTAGTTTTTATCTCACGGTGTTTCTACGCTGTAATATCCTGTCACGCTTTGTTTCACTGTTTGTTCAAACATTTCGCGCAAAGCTACTCGAGAGTTATCTGCGCTAGCCGTCCCTAATTTTGAAGTGATAGGTTAGAGGGAAGGCAGCTAGTCGACACCAACCACCGCCAACTCTTGGCCTACTATTTTACGAACGAAAAGTGGGATTGACCGTACTATTATAATGCCTCTCACAGTTGAAAGGGCGAATATTTTTGGTGACGGGATTCGAACTCGCGACCCGCAGATTGTGGTTTGGTTGTTGTTAAGCGCAAAACTACGCAATGGGCTATCTGTACTCTGTGCACTACGGGTATCGAAACCCGAATTTTAACGTCGTAAGTCTGCAGACGTACCACTGGGCCACTGGGAGGAGGGCGCAGATTACGAGTCAAGCGCCCTAACCACCGTTGTTTTTCAACTCGCTGTATCTATATCATTTGCCTTTTTTTTTCGTGTGTCTGTCTGTTTGTTCTCTTAAACAACAAAAATGTAAACAAACCTATAAATGTTACTGAAAATGAATTTTTCAATAGGAGATAGACTGAAATTCTAGAACGAAAGTGATTTTATTCAAAGTTTCTTAATATACATAATGAATCAAGAATAATAACAATAACGAATGAACTTTGTTATAAGTTTTATATTAACTTTGGCGATATTCATTCTATATGAAGATACTATTGTTTAGGCTTTGTTTTCAATTTAGACGTTTGCATTGTTGTTTGGCCAGTGAGAGGTTTGACGTCGCGTGACGTCATGCACGGCTTAATATGTTAAATTTTCTCAAGTTTCAGCTAGCGAGTGGGTCTATTAATCAGTGTATAATTTAATCAGTTATCTGTTGCTTTAAGTCTGTCAGTTAGTTCAATGGTATAAATTTTGAAATTGTGTTTCCGACAAAGTACAAGATATATCGAAATTAGCAAGTAAATGCAATTTTGTTAGACATTGTTACGATTAAGATTATTGCTAGTTACATAAAACCTTGGAACTTGTACAGCTTGTACTCTAAGAAATAAAATGCTTTCTTTACAGTTAAATCGACTGAACTTTACATTCTTCTTTCTACCGAATAATAATAATAAACGAACCCACCACCAACAGAAGCTATTATATCAGCTCTGTTAAGAGTGGGATTATTTTGAATGAAAAGATCCAGAATCAACTTCAAGCGAGATCGAAACTTTTTCATAAAGGATATAACAGTGGAAAAAGATCACGAAGAAAGAAGCAGTAAATTAAAAGAAGACCAAGGAAAAATTAGACCAATAAGTAAGTGACAGAAAATTAGTAGAAAAAGAAAGGAAGTGTAAAGAAGGTCAAGAAGAAAGAGAAACGAAGAAAGGCCTACAACAACGTGATACAAGATTTAAAACAGAATTACAAACAAAAATAAATTTGATTGAAGACAAGTTCAAAGAGTCATAGGAGAAGTACAGAAACATTATAACAGCAAAATCAATGCCAGAATAAAACATATAGAAACTTAACTGGCAAATGAAAGGATCAAACCAGCCACACCTCTTTCCACATCCACTCAAGAATTACAAACAAGATTCACTCTGCTATATGGAATAGAAAAAACATCTGATAAACACCTGCTACTACTGCTGTTGCACTACCAGTAACCACAAGACCTCACCAGTACCATCAATTTACGGAACTTAGCAGACTAGTTTAAGAAAATCACTCACAACACCTTATGTTGGAAAGGTACCACGTGAGATAACAGAAACAGTCTGGAATTTCTAGAATACTGAACAGTAAGCTGATCATTTGCTGCACATTTAATAGGACCAGTTTTAACAACATTAACCAACTTTTCAACAGAGAAAACATAATAATTACAAAACATTAGTGGTCGCCTTATTAAATAGATTTGGAGTGTCACATCAGAGGGAACTTTTAAAGCAAAGGAAGAACAATACTTTAATTGAACTGCCCGAATAAATTGCTGAATTATCTCATCCAGATGGTCTTCATGAAATGATGGATTCATTGGTATGTGATAAATTCATAGATGCTATAGTGGGTGAGGATATGCAATTAGGCTAAAGCAAAGTAGGTGCATATATTAAAAGAAGCTGTACAGATGGAACTTCTCAATTAAATCTCAGGTGAGTAACTAAAATAATCATTTAGGTATGATGAGATAATTAGATCAATTAATAAAATAGGAATGTTTATAAAAAATTGTATTGTACTTTATTTCATCCATACGATTTTGCTCATTTCATTATTGTAGTATCTAGATCTATGAGTTACTTTAATATTAATAATGGAAGTTTAATGTTCCATTGTTTTCTGTTTGCAATAGGATTGTTCAAAGGAATTCACAATTCAGGGAGGCAGTGTTGTAGGATATGTTTTTAATTTAGACCTTTGTATTGTTGTACGGCTAATGGAAGGATTGAGATCATGTGTGGAACAGTTTCAGTGGGATATAAAGATAAAGTTGCGCTAGAGTTATCGAGTAGGCCTGTTAGTTAATTAATGAATAATCAGTGTTTATTTGATGCTGTTAGCCAATTGGGTAGTTCATTGCTGTAAAATTTGGATTTTTTTTACGACAAAGTATACGAAATACTAAGTTAGAAAACCAGATGAATTTCTATTTAAACATTGTTTATTTGTGAAGTAAGGCTTAACGCTAGTTTCCCAGAACCTTAGAACTTATAGAGTTTGTAACAATGGCATAACCACAGGTCAGCCTAAATGGGCCACGGCCCGTCCATTTATTACCTAGGCCTGTCCAGTCCGGGTGTACACGATGGTTCCCGCGTCCTAATACGTCATACATGGCGGTTTTTTTCGATTCAATTTACATTTTCTCCATGGACTTGTACACCTCCTGCCTGTCCACCCAAAATTTCCTACCTGGCTTGTTCTCGAAGAAAATAAATGCTTTCGTTATTATTAAATGGACTGGGCTTGGCAACTTTCTTTCTTATCTATATAATACTCCAAAGGAACCTTCCCAACAAACAGAAACTATTATAACAATATTCAACGCTGTGCATTAATATATATAACCATGTGTTAAAGACGTAGAAAAAAAACCTTACAAGAGAATTTGCCGCGTTTATTATTCTCAAACAACCTTTGGACTCCGTGCTGCTGGACTCCTTCTTCACCCTCAACTGAGTAGACATTTATAAAGTACTTGTAAGGGTGATGTTTATTTCTCCCCCAATTGTTTACCTATGTCAAGAGTCTGGAATAACCCACCCACCTGTTAATAAATAACGTATTGAAAACAATGTTATGAAGACGGAAATGGTTGTCCTAGTTACGGAGGGTGCAGCTAGCGAGTTCAGGATAACCATGTGACTTTATAAGGTTAGTCGAAACAATCATGTGACCTCACTAGTTTAGACAACCCTTGTTTAATACGCAAGATGTTTACAATAAGGAACTCTGAATACAGCTCTAGAGCAATGGCTCTTAAACTTTTTCGTCTGCCGATCAAAAGACCCCACGAACCACCTACCGGTCCCACTCAACTTCTTCTGGTTTTTATCCGCGTAATAACGACTCAAAGAACGGCTGAGTTTTTTTTTTTTCAAGTACAGATTTTAGCTCATAGCTCCGTCATCTATTGAGCGATTTGAAATCCAATTACAATTCTGAACTCGGGAGGTCAAACCCTTTCGATTGACGTAGTTGATCACGCCCAAGGTCTCAAAAATTAATTTCCTCTAATCCTGTCTAAAAGAATTTCAAGTGTCGCGGTTACTGAGAATTCCCTGTTGTTCGTATTGCCTCTGCTGTGGCGTTGCGCGTCAGCCCGCGAACCACTTTGTGGGCCCTCTAGGACCACACTTTGAGAATCACTGCTTTAGAGGTTTTTAACTTAGGATGAAAGAACACTCGCAACTATTTGAAGTTCAAAGTATAATTTTTGTTGTAGTTTGTTATTAAGCACAAAGTTACACAAAGGGCTATCTGTGCTCTGCCCACCACAGGTATCGAAACCCGATTTATAGCAGTAGAGGTTCGCAGACATACCGCTGTGCCACTGGGGATCTAGAATTTTTATTTTGATTAGATTTACAAATCGAAATAGACACGAAGTTAATAAACTCTAGAAATGTCGCCAGATGTCGTCCAATACGTACGAAAAGATTTTTATACCGGTTCTCCAAGAAATGCTTTTCTCTTGAGTTACTGTGAATAAACTAATACAAAATTTCGGGCTGATAGACTCTTAACAGAGATGGAAAACACCCAAACAAAACGTAATAACATTTATCGGGGTCACCGCGTGTCAACAGCTTACAGCAATGGTTCCAATATCGTTGACATTCAGCGAATGTATACATCTCTCCGAATGGATATTCATATTATTTTAAAACATATTTAATATCTGTGTATTTGATAACAAACAAGTATTACAGAACAGGGTTGATTTTTGATTATTTAGAAATTCGTGTTATTAAAATCATACGTATTTCCAACCCTTTATATAAAAATCTACATTTTGTTTGTAGTTAAACACAAAGCTAAAACAATGGGCTATCTAGCTGTGCCCACAACGGGTATCTAAACTCGATCTTTAACGTTATAAACCCACAAATTTACTGCTCAGCCACTCGGGGCAACAATCTACATTCTGTGTACTTCATATCTATAGGTTAATATACTGTAGTAAAGGCTTGTTTGTCAACACATTCACGACAGTTTAGATACAGGAACGATTATGAATATGTGGTATTCAAAGAACGCACATGTGCTGAAGTAAAACTTAACTTCTAGATAGGCATATCCATTTATTATTATCTTCAACTTAAGAGAACCTTGAATTATGTTATAAATGTGGTCGGCTGCATTGCCACGTAGTTTGAAGGAAACATGTTTTACATGTGCTTCGGGTGTTTCCAATAAGGCAAAGCTTTAGTTGACAAAGAGTTGTTTTTCTAGTTATGCTAATTGAGGCCAGAAACTTGACACTACAACAAGTTAAGAACAAAGGCAAAATAAAAATCCCGGGAGTAAAGACAAGGACATAAAAATTAAATTTCGATGATAAACAGAATGCTATCACATGCTATTACTAGAATTATCTAATTGGTGTTCGAAACTGAATTTTCACAAGCTTAAAAAGTTCACGGTCGACAATACACAGTTTAATTTACGCCTTTCCAAACTTAAGTGAATTCACAGTTACATTTTTCACAAATTCTTTCCATCATCAGCTTAGTCATTAATAAGAAAATAATGCGTCTAAAATAAGACCAATACACTGTGATAGAATAGTGTGATAAATATGCAGCTTTACATTTCACGAGGGGTTCTCTGTATAACATTATAATACATCTTATTTCCGTTCTATTGTTCTTGGCAGGTGAACATTGACAGTCAGAACTTCCCACCAGCCCACCTTCAACAAGCACCCTTATTATCATGTAAATCGACTCTCAAGTAATATACCGTTTACCATTCCTGACCACATTCTCCATACACACATAACCATTACAGAACATAAGTGATCTGGATGTTCAGTTGCTTCAATCTACACACATAACCATTACAGGATATTTAGTATTCTATAAACACAGGTAATAGATTATAATTTATGTGGTAAATACCGCTACACATTAACAAAGAAAGTGTGGATTTGTTGCAAACAAACTAAAAACGGTACATTTTTAGTGCTTGCAAAAACACTGGTAAAATAGCGATAAAACTAGCACAGAGTAAAAGTTTTATATAACAAGGAACAATAATTAATAACACAAACTCACTGTTGCTATTTGTACTCTTATCGCAGCGTCAGCAATTAAACTAAATATAAGACATCGCTCGACTTTTACGTTTATTAGGATCCAAAGTTTGAGTGTTCTAAGTTCCGTTACGGGTATTCCAGAAACATAAATACGCCACCATTCCTACTTCATTGCGAACGTAAAAGATGAAATTGGTATATATTGCTTAACATGATTATCAGGTAACACTAGATGAGGTATGTTTTCAACTTCTTCCGCCAGAGGGTCGAGCTAGAAAGCTTTAAATATGCTTACTTGTGAAGTTTTTATGTAAGTTTCCCCCCACATCTAATTCTAGGCATTGGCCGTCGGTTTGTGTTAAAACCATAGGTATTTTGTTGTTGTTTTTCCCGCCTTTTTTGCTTGCTGCCAAATTACTTATTATTCTACCCTCTTAAATTATCAATTGTTTTTTTTTTTCAAATAATCTCTTATCACGAGATGGGTGAAGAGAAGGGTTTGACGTCAAACATTTCAAATCGAAATTAATTTTATGATATTGTGGATTTATTTTTTCTTACGTAATGATCATAACATGGTGCAAACAATTACCACGTGGTAACATTTCCTTTGGTCAGTTGGGTGGTAAGTTTTTAATAGAGACTATCATATGAGTCTATAAATAAAAAAAGGCCTTCAGAACTTTCCATCCAGATCCTCTGGGCTATTAGGCCTTTGTTCTCCACAGTTGTTTTCTAGGCTGTATAATTCCTATCGTTCTGACGTTTGGATGCAGCCCATGCGTGTCACAAGTTTAAATAAACACTGTGGACCTACAACGATGACGCACAAAATCAAATCAAGGCTGTCGTCGTTCGGTGCCGAGAGAACAATTATGAAAGATCGCATATTACTTTGGGTTTTCGTTTTTGACCCCCCACAGCCTTGAGGCAGCGCTAAACGCAATAAATATCTCAGCAGATATAACTTTACCAAAACTTACATTAGAATTTAGTAATACTTCTGAAAAAATAGAGAAGAAACATTCCGATAGTTAACTTTGATAATAAAGACTTTTTTTAATGCAATTATATATATACATATAATGACAATATATTCTTCAGGGTCGCAATAAATTCATACAAATCTAACACACCGAAAATGAATTATAAAACAATAATAGGATAAAGATAGATATGTACGTAAAAGTACTATTAAACTTTGTCATCTTGAAGTGTAACTTTTTTTTGTTTCCCATACTGATAACATCGAGCTTTTCGTAAAAACAAAACAAAAATACGTTCCACAGATCAGGTGTATAATAATAATGATCGTGTTTTTGTCCGTCTACTAATTACATCACTTCTACTGATATACATTGAGGGGCGATACATTCATCTCCGTCACAGAAGCATAATCGTATGAATAATTCAAAATGACAAAGCGTTTTTAATTCTAATTAGGGCGTTGGCATATTTATTAAATATACACCACTGCTTCGTCCATTGGAAGATTTGTATGTATAACTAACATAATCGACGTCGGCGTGATATTAAGATGATAAAAAATTGAAAACACTATATAGTTTTTCTATATTAATATGAGACGTAGAAAAAATTGGGGTATCATTTAATTATACATGAAAAAGTAAAATGTGGATTGTGTATTTCAATCGTTTGACTTTTTTAAAATCAACAAGGTGTTTATATTCTTGACGTGTTTGTATACACGCAAATTAATCTAAAAAAATTTGGTCGTGGGATCGAAAACCCTCGCCGAAGATGCTCTCCTTTTTAGCCATGGGGGTGTTATGATGTGACGGTCATAAAATCTGTTGACGGCTTGAATGGGTAATAAAAAAAGGTTTCGACAGGTTTTCGTCACCTTCAGATACAAATAGTTTACATAGATACAGGAATATATATATAGTGTGGAACAAATAGGTTCGTTGGTAAAGACTTACCCAAGTGTTGACGGTGGGTTTTAACAAATAGCTGCCTCCTCTCTAGTCTATCACTTCAAAATTGGGAACGTCTAACGCAAATAGCTTTAAGCGGAATTCAACAAACAATAACTTCTAATCTATACACCCCGACTTACCACTTCTGTACAAAAGAAATCATTCTTAACGGACTATAATTTTTTTTAATATTTTATTTATACCACCCTAAACTGGATTTGAATGATTATTAGCAGACATCAACGCATCTTGGTCTAGGCAAAGTTTCAGCAGACATTGGAATAGACCAATTAGCAGATATGTTTGGTGTCAAATCAACTGAATTTCATTGTAGGCCTAAACCAAAGTTCCCCGCGAAAGTTGAAACTGCTAGTAGAGAAAAGCTCCACCTACCTATTTTCGAGGACGAAAAAAAAAGCCACCTACCCTATTTTTTCAGCATGTAATAATAATCAAATATTTTTTTCTAAGCCTTATAAACAATCATAGGCTTAAGAAAGTTGTGAGAGTATCGAATCACATCAGGACAAATAGAAAACAATACACAAGGCATATTTTTGAACATTCAAGTCTAGCAATGCCTTTCTTACAACACATCATATTCAGTAACGTTCATTAATAAAGTATAAATAAAACGAGCGTCACCTGTAAAAGTTCTTGTCGTAATACCGCTAAACCATCAGTGACATAACCAATCTACTGCTCTCTTATTTAATTGGTTCTGGGTCTCATAGTATTTTCACTAACTCGCGTTAAGAAAAGAGGGCTTATAATAAGTAAAATAAGAAAATAAAAACTTGCAAGATCTTGGATTTAACGTTATAGATCACTGTTTTATCTGAAATCAAGGCATTCAATATATAAGTCGCCATTCAAGAAAGATCAAGTATCTGTCTAAAGAACAACAGTAATTTCTCTTGTGATTTGTGACATTTGATAGTTTGGAAGTGAGTTTTGCTTCTGCAAACAAACTCTAGGCTCAAATAATTTCATGAACAATACGTTTAATATTATGGCTTATAAGATTAGTCCTAGCTCCTAAAACTGTGATGCTTTTTGCAGTCAAAGTAAATATAAAAAAAAAAAAATCTAATACGATCTAGTTCCACAACGCTAGCCTCAAGGACGTAGTTATTATTTTAAAATATTTAATTTTCATGCACGATTATATGTAAACCGAAATGAGTGTCAGTTGTTGTGTTGATAAATATGTTAAGACTAAAATTAATACAACAATAAAATGACTTTTATAACACACACACACACAATTGGCATTTATAAGTGTTTAAACTTTCCACGACGTGACATGTCATAATGTAAATATGCCGCTTAATTTACATAAGACACAAATATGACATGTAAGTACATTTTACGTTTTCTATAAAACGCAGAAAAAAAATATTATAAAGATATTTCAAATATTTCATACGGCTCAACAAATGACATGTAAATATGATCTGAACACTCCACAAGACACATAAATGACAGGCATAAATATTTTAAAATTTTCGAAAGTTATTTATTAATATCTACGTCTAAAATAAGGACTGTTTAGAAGTTAAAACCGTTCAAATAGAAATGAAAAACGCGCGCGCGAGAGAGAGAGGAAACTGTAACCTAAACAAAACACTAAAAGAACGAAGATACTACTACCCAAACAAGAGGGAATCCCCCAATAGCAGTGGCACTTGAAATTATTTTAGGGAAGATTAGAGTAAATTAATCTACGAGACCTTTCTTCCCTTTTTATTAGCTATATTTTTGTGCGCCAGCAACACTAAGCGTGGGGTGAGCTTATATCCGATTCAATTTTATTACTCATCAGGATCACTACCAGCCTACCCTCAAATTGAAATTCTTTTAGGCAGGATTAGAGTAAGTTGATGTATAAGACCTTGAGCGTGGTCAAATAAGTCAATCAAAAGGGTTTGACCTCTTGAGTCCAAAACTGTAATTAGATCTCAAATCGGTCAAGAGATAATTGAGCTATGAGCTAAAAATTTGTACTTGAAAAACTCGGAATTGTTCTATGAGCAGATATGAGGCGGCTAATTGCCATAACCTTACGGCGTGTTAACGTTTTGTTTTTTTTTTGAAAGAAATATACACTAAAACAGAAGGTGTTACATTTACCTAATATCTGTTGTAGGGGTTCTATAGATATGGCGTCAAAATGTTGATAACAATATCCGCATAATTATACCGTATCGTATAGCCTTATTATTCTTATATTTTCAACATTTTCAGCTAGACATGTTGTACGTCAAATGTCGTACGATATTTTTCTTACATTTTGATATCCCTTTTAAGCAATACACAGAATTAACTTGAATACTAAACCCCAGTTCTTTACGTTATATAGCAATGTGAGCTTTATCTAACTATTGTTTATCTTAACTTTCAAGAAGTGCTCGTTAAGCACAAGATCGAATAAAAGACGTTAACGCTGACAAACTGGAATAATGTAACCACGAAACGTGTCAAACTGTGACACAAAATAACGAGTGAACTTAGATGTAAACACTTGACATATGTTACGCGTATGATTTATTACATGTAAGTTGAACGTTACAATATTTCAAGAAGTGAAGGTACATTTTTTTTCAAGCGGATGAATACTCACTTGTCTGAAAATCCCTCAAATTCTTCGGTCTGTTCGTCTATGGTCGATTCTAAATCCAAGTAGTTTCCATAATCTCCCTCGGAGCTGTTGTATTTATAAATCTGCAGGGTACAGTCATCTAGCTGAAAAACAGGAGCACGCTGTATTAAAATTAAGTTTAAAAATAAAAGACATAATATATAAAAACAAACTAATTCAACATCAAAATGAAAAAAATAGGGCAGTTTGCAAGTAAGATATTAAAAAAAAGGACATTAATTAATAAGTAAAGCTGTTAATCAGAACTAACAAAATGCAATCGCTTTTGTTTATATGAAGGTGTATAATACACACACATATAGATAGTATCAGTTGTACATAACTATTTTACAGTGTATAATACACATATAGATCAGTTGTACATAACTATTTTACAGTGTATAATACACATATAGATCAGTTGTACAT
>NW_013669428.1:61439-76194 GCF_000517525.1 Limulus polyphemus
TATTACATGGATCAGATCTGTAAAAAAGTAAAGTTTACAGATTTTCACCCTTTATTACATGGATCAGATCTGTAAAAAAAAGTAAAGTTTAGATATTTTCACCCTTTATTACATGGATCATATTCGTAAAAAAGTAAAGTTTACAGATTTTCACCCTTTATTACATGGATCAGATCCGTAAAAAAAGTAAAGTTTACATATTACAAACATGAAAACTTCATAACTAAAACAGAATAATAAAGGGTAGTACAAAAATGTTGTATGATGTATCCAGGTCATGGAGGTGGATGAAGGGTCATAAAGCTTTGTGCTACCAAGCAGGTGACCATCCGGAAGTAACATGGACACAAAAAGGGGTGGGCATAGTGGTAGGTGGGGGGCAAGTATGGTTAACGAGGGCGAAAGAAACAACGACGAGGTAGGTCAACTTGAAGGGTTGAATGGCATGAGGGAAATGTTTAACTTCCTCATCTTCATGATGAGGGTCAGCAGCAGGGTCATTGTATTCCATTTAATACTTCACTCCAGTCTTTATCTATAGATATATATATGTAAGATAATTTATTTATGCCTTTATCTATCTATTTATATATATATATTCTTTGTTTATTTGAAAATTTCGCGCAAAAATGCATAAATGCGCTAAATTCTAATTTTGAAGAAATAGACTATAGGGAGCTAGTCAACACCTCTCACCGGCAACTCTTGGGCTACTCTTTACCAACGAATAGTGGAATTGATCGGATTTTATAACGCCCCCACGGCTGAAATGGCAAGAATGTTCGGTGACGGATTCGAACCCGCGACTCGCAGGTTGAGAGTCTAGTGCTCTAGCCACCATGTCATGCCAGACCTCGTACAGTTTGAAAAAATGAAACAGGACTGTACTTTTAACTTACAACACCAATTCAAGTAAAAACAAACTAAATTATTGTTAAGTACTCGTGTATAAAAGAAATTTAAATAGTTTGTTTGTTAAGTTTCGCGCAAAGTTACACGAGGGCTATCTGCGCTAATCGTTGAATTTTGAAGGGATAGACTAGAAGGAATGCAGCTAGTAAACACCACCCATCGCCAACTCTTTGGCTATTCTTTACTAACGAACGATGGGATTGACCGTTACATTATAACTCCCCTACGGCTGAAAGGGCGAGCAGTTTCGGTGACGGGAAGAAATATTGAACCATGTAAGACAAACACATGATTTCACACTAAGTACTTCTTCTCATACCAAACATGATTTCACACCAAGTAATTCTTCTCATACAAACACATGATTTCACACTAAGTAATTCTTCTCATATCAAACACATGATTTCAAATTAAGTTATTCTTCTCATATCAAACACATGATTTCACACTAAGTAATTCTTCTCATACAAAACACATGATTTCACGCAAAGTAATTCTTCTCATACCAAACACATGATTTCACACTAAGTACTTCTTCTCATATCAAACACATGATTTCACGCAAAGTAATTCTTCTCATACCAAACACATGATTTCACACTAAGTACTTCTTCTCATATCAAACACATGATTTCACGCAAAGTAATTCTTCTCATATCAAACACATGATTTCACACTAAGTAATTCTTCTTATACGAAACACATGATTTCACACCAAGTAATTCTTCTCATACCAAACACATGATTTCACACCAAGTAATTCTTCTCCGTTTACTGTACAATTCAGGTGTTAATTTAAATTATTATTTATTACAATTTACCATTCATTTTTGGTTGTTCTATCATACTTAACTATACACCTAAACAGTAACATAAGTCATAGCATGCTCCCCTAGTGGCACAGCGGTATGTCTGCGGACTTACAACGCTAGAAACCGGTTTTCGATACCCGTGGTGGGCAGATCACAGATAGCCCATTGTGTAGCTTTGTGCGTAACTTCAAACAAATACGCAAGTCGTAGCAATTTATGTCAGATGTCAGGCGAATTATGTAGCGTACAAATCTATATTTAATTATCTTATTCATCAAAAAAATGTGCCCGAAATCTCATGTTATATATACACACACGTGTAAGATACGTATTTTCAAACATTAAGTTTTGAAACTTTTACAACGTCTTAAACTTCTAGAGTTTATACGTACTGTGCAGTAACAGCCAAGTTGAACATTATGGATGTATTATAATATCATGACCTTATCGTAGAAAACGGTCATGGAAACAATATTAAATTATTATTATTAAATAAAAAGTTAGTAATCAAGCTTTCACAAAATCACTAAATCAAAAGAAGCTTGTGGATGTTGTGATAACTTCCACCGATCCTGTTATTCAACAACTCAATGAAGTTACTAATAAATCAAACACGTGATCGCCCATGCATGCTATGAGACGTCTTTCCTTAAGATACAAAATACTGTTTGATAAGTTTTTGTTTGTTTCAACGCGTCGAACGCATACAATCTCATTCCGAGCGGCGGATTGGGTTGTAACGTCTAGAGGGCCATAGTTCTTTCTTATTTATCAGTCACACAGGCACTGAAATGTCGCGAGTCATGGACCTGACCAACCGCAGTACACGTGTTTGTGGTGAAATTGGCATATGCGTACAACAATGGGATGGCTTGTACTGTTGTATACAGTATTTTAGTAATTAATGGCGGTACTTTACTTTGGACATATAAGTAACCTTGGAAACACAAACTACTAATATTTTCAGTATTGTTGTCTATAACCCTATGTTTTAAAATGATATTTTCGTAGAAAATAAGCATATAATTAAAAGTTTTACCTGTTTGTTTGTTTGTTTTAGTTCACCACGAGATATTTAAAAGAAAATAACATCTGTGTTGACAAATATTAACTGGTTGGTTTAAGTTTGTGATACACATCCTGGGAAGTATTTAAATAACGTCAAGTCTGATTTCCTGAAGTAGCCTGTAAAACTGACAATTTTTACAATTTGATTTAACAGCTCACTATACAATACGGATTTGTTAACGAGCCTCGAAAAAAAAGTATTTAGGGTACGATTATTGTTTCGCGATTAAGTTTATATGACATACTTGAACTGCTAGTGAACACATTTTGGTTTTTCTGCTGGATTTCGAGGAACTGTGTTGTGGCATATCGCTATGTAAGTTCATAAAGAAACTAGACAAGCCAGAGTCTACCGCATCCTGAACATGCTCGCGAGCAATATGAGTAAACAGATCTTTGGAAACTGGTTTAATTTAGCCTAGATGAAAGAATGTAGTTGCGCGAAAAGTTGCATTACCTGGTTGTTGTTTTTTCTTTTTCTAATCGCTATCAAGTATATTGTAAAGTACATTAAGAAGTGGGGGTGCAGTCTGAGATAAAACACATAAGAAGTGGGGGTGCAGTCTGAGATAAAACACACATCAATCTTACCGGAAGAACCTTGTTTCCATGCGATTAAACTTTTAAAAATATGTTTACACATCTGGTTCCATAAACATATGTTTACACATCTGGTCCCACAAACATATGTTTACTCATCTGGTCCCATAAACATATGTTTACTCATCTGGTCCCATAAACACAAGTTTACTCATCTGGTCCCATAAACACATGTTTACACATCTGGTCCCATAAACACATGTTTACACATCTGGTCCCATAAACATATGTTTACTCATCTGGTCCCATAAACATATGTTTACACATCTGGTCCCATAAACATATGTTTACACATCTGGTCCCATAAACATATGTTTACACATCTGGTCCCATAAACATATGTTTACTCATCTTTGTCCCATAAACACATGTTTACTCATCTGGTCCCATAAACACATGTTTACTCATCTGGTCTCATAAACATATGTTTACACATCTGGTCCCATAAACATATGTTTACACATCTGGTCCCATAAACATATGTTTACACATCTGGTCCCATAAACATATGTTTACACATCTGGTCCCATAAACACATGTTTACACATCTGGTCCCACAAACATACCGTTTTCAAACTCTAGCTTTCTCACTCCATATAGTTATAATTTAATTCTCGAATAAGGAATGGCCTGGTGGTTAGGGTGCTCAACTCGCAATCTGCGGGTCGCGGGTTCGATTCCCGTCTCCGAACATGCTCTCCCCTTTCAGCCGTGGGGGCGTTATAACGTAAAGGTCAATCCCACTATTCGTTGGTAAAAGAGTAGCCCAAGAGTTGGCGGTGGGTGGTGTTGACTAGCTGCCTTCCCTCTAGTCTACCCTGCTAAATTAGGGACGGCTAGCGAAGATAGCCTTCGTGTAGCTTTGCGAGAAATTCAACTAAACGAAACGCAAATAAGGATGTATCGGTTTGATTAGACGTGTTTAGAAAAATGAAGGAATTTGTATACAAACGTGAACGAAAAGTTACACACACTCGTGATCCATAAATACACTTGTATGTACGTGTACAGAGAGAGAAATATGAATAGACAGACGGATAGAAGCATGTGAATAATATTACGTTTTGGAAATTTTATATTACCTCGTCTTATTATCAGACCGAATTTACACAATTTTTACCACGTCTTATTATCAGACAGAATTTACACAATTTTTACCACGCCTTATTATCAGACTGAATTTACACAATTTTTACCACGTCTTATTATCAGACAGAATTTACACAATTTTTACCACGTCTTATTATCAGACAGAATTTACACAATTTTTACCACGCCTTATTATCAGACTGAATTTACACAATTTTTACCACGTCTTATTATCAGACCGAATTTACACAATTTTTACCACGTCTTATTATCAGACCGAATTTACACAATTTTTACCACGTCTTATTATCAGACCGAATTTACAAAATTTTTACCACGCCTTATTATCAGACTGAATTTACACAGTTTTTACCACGCCTTATTATCAGACTGAATTTACACAATTTTTATCACACCTTATTATCAGACTGAATTTACACAATTTTTACCACGCCTTATTATAAGACCGAATTTACACAATTTTTACCACGCCTTATTATAAGACCGAATTTACACAATTTTTACCACGCCTTATTATAAGACCGAATTTACACAATTTTTACCATGCCTCATTATCAGACCGAATTTACACAATTTTTTACCACGCCTTATTATAAGACTGAATTTACACAATTTTTACCACGTCTTATTATCAGACTGAATGTACACACTTTTTACCACGCCTTATTATCAGACCGAATTTACACAATTTTTACCACGCCTTATTATCAGACTGAATTTACACAATTTTTACCACGCCTTATTATCAGACTGAATTTACACAATTTTACGGAGCTTTGTGAATAAGTTTTGTCACATAATTGATATGAAATGTTAAATATATGTATTACGAGTTCGAGTTTCACAGTTTATATAAATATGTTTGTTTGTATATATATATATATATATGTATAAGATCTTAAAATGTAATCCAAATAAGCACAAAGACAATACGAAATCCACTCGACATACCAAATCCCCTTTCTCTTCATTAAACAGTCTGTACTATAACCATCGCAGGAATCGAAACTCGATTTAATGCGTTGTATGCCTTCTGACTTAAAACGCTGAGCCACCTGAGGCACTTCGACTTTCCTGACTTAACCAATATGTACTGTTGTTCAAACGACATCTTAGACTAGACTTAAAACAGTTGTAAGTGAAACCACTGGACAACGGTTCGTGGAGTTTCTTAACCAATATGTACTGTTGTTCTAACGACATCTTAGACTAGACTTAAAACAGTTGTAAGTGAAACCACTGGACAACGGTTCGTGGAGTTTCTTAACCAATATGTACTGTTGTTCTAACGACATCTTAAACTAGACTTAAAACAGTTGTAAGTGAAACCACTGGACAACGGTTCGTTGAGTTTCTTAACCAATATGTACTGTTGTTCTAACGACATCTTAAACTAGACTTAAAACAGTTGTAAGTGAAACCACTGGACAACGGTTCGTGGAGTTTCTTTCTTATAAAGAAAGGGCATCCGCAGCCTAATAACCATTTTCTAATATGGTTTCGTGGTAAATCAAAAACAGCTAAGAGCGACAAGTTGAAGCTTTAACTCTTATTCAGAATACGTATATGTATTCAGAGTGAAAATCTGTAAACTTTACTTTTTTTGCAGATCTGATCCATGTAATAAAGGGTGAAAATTTGTAAACTTTACTTTTTTAAGGATCTGATCTACGTCATAAAGGGTGAAATATATGTATGGTATATATATGTATCAAAAGATCAATGGTGAAAACATGAAGCGATTTTTAGTAGCCCGATACTTATATGATACAATAACATAGTTCAACGTATTCAAACTTCTTTTAAATATAGAATGAAGACAAAGCCAGAGGGGTCATGAGTTACGACAGTTTTATAAAAAGATAATTTTTTGAGTCATAAAATATTTTGTAAGCTGTCAATGTGCTTCCTGTCCCCCACCCCCACACACTCAGTGGCTCAGCGTTAAATATGTTTGTTTGTTTGTTTTGGAGCAAAGCAACATTGGGCTATTTGCTGTTTTCACTGCGGAGAATCGAACTCCGGGTTTTAGAGTTGTGAGTCCGTAAAATTACCGCTCTCCTACCGGGCGATTCAGCAGTAAATATGATGGCTTATAACGCTAAAAACTGGGTTTCGATATTCCTGCTTGGTACAGCACAGATAGTCTGTTGTGTAGTTCTGTGCTTAACAATAAACAAACAATTTACTGCGAAAAGCGGTACCTTGTATGATAACGAACAGGAAAACAAATATTTATAAAATAATAACCTTCAACCTATATAGATCTGCATATTTTATTTATCAGGAATATGTTATCTGCGATTCCCGAGTTAAAAATGGTTGTTTAATGTTTTATGTTAGACAAACCTGTTTCAAATTGAAACCTAAACTATATTTTGGATAAACTATAACAACAATCAAAACTATATTTGACTTTGTTTGTTTTCTTTTAGCGCAAAGCTACACAATAGACTATCTGCACTATGTCCATCACAGGGAATTGAACCCCGGATTTTAACATCGTAAATTCCGTGAACTTGACTGGGGACGTCTTGGCTTTGGAAAAAAACAACAACAACGTAAATAGAAAAATATAACAATATTAACAATCCTAACTACACACCGAACATGCTCGCGCTTTCAGACGTTGGGTATTAGAATGTTATGATCAATCCCACTATTCGTTGGTAAACGAGTATCCCAAGAATTGGCGGCGAGTGCTGCTGTCCGATGCCTTCCCTCTAGGGACGGCGGCAGGTAGTCTTAGTAGCTTTGTCATAACCAAAAAACAAACAAACACATTATAATTATATCAAATCACTCAAATTAGTTAAAACTAACAATATTTAATTGATTGAATTTATGAACCAAAATTTCGGGGCTGGGCGTGGCCTAGTAGTGAATCCATGTGTGTTGGGTGCGTCATAAGAGCAACTGCCAAATCCCACTAATCGATAAGAGTAGCCCAAGAGTTAAAAGTGGACGCTATTGATTAGTTGCCTTTCCTCTAGCCTACTAGTCCACGATCAGGGATAGATGTGCGTAGATAGCCCTTCTGTAGCTACTATCCGAAACAAACTAACCAAAAAAAGCCTCTTGATATTATTTTTTTCCAGAAGGTCAATTAACCGACTCCGAATGCATGCACTTCACGTCATGGCAGGTTCACGACCTTCTTAACGTTCCTTCACATTTCTGTTTAATTGGTTTTGTATAAGGAACCAACGCAATAATAAATAATTTGAGAAAATTACTAATAATTATTAGTGTGCAATGAAAATCGAATCATGTTATATGCATAGACAACCAAGAATTATTAATATAAGTTATATGTAAATACATTACTAACTAGTTCATATATAGATAAATATTTTTCTTATTTCTGTAGCACCTTCCATTTTCACTGATAAAGTTTAAAGTTGACGGGAATTTGTCAGACACCTAAACAATGCTAATACAACCTTTAATATTTAATTTCAGATACAAACCCGAAGTCGTAAATAGTAACTGTAGAGAAGAAGGAAGCTTTCTCCGTTTATATTACGTCAGTTAGACGGGATAAGTCGGAAACCATAACATATTATCCATTGGATTCATTATACTTGTCATAAGACATTGATATTAGGCTTATTCTATTCTTAAACACCACATTCTTTATCTAAGTCCGTTTGGAATTTTCAAGAACTAGAAGACTGTATAATAATAGTAATCCAACCACATGTTATATCCCAGCCGGCCTGAAGAGCTTTGGATTGAACGAAAAGCGTCGTCGTCAATGGATATGGTGAATATAGTGTGGTTGGATTGATATTATTAATAACACACTCTTCTAGTTCATGAAAATCCTTAAGGGACTAGCTAAACAGTGTAGTGTTTAAATATATAATAGGTCTAACGCTAATGTCTTATGGCAAACATAATCCAGTATACAAATGTTATGATTATTTAGAATTTTGAACCTTAACCTTATGCCCATTATATACATGAAGGTTAAACGGTCAGGTCAGGGACCTCGAGGATTCAAATATAGCCGTCCCCAATGTTGAACTACTGACCAATAGGAAGACAGCCAACTAGTCGCACTCGTAACCACAGGGGAGCTCTTTGAATTAAATAAAGGGGTTAATTGTGACTTGTATCATATGCCAACAGCTCAAATACGGATTTTGTTCAAGAAGTATCATGTCTCGAACTCTGGATCCTTCTATTATAGCCTGACACGATGACTATTGCGGTTGAGAATCTTTGTTGTTTCATATTAGAAATGTATTTTTTTAAGTGTTTTTTTTTTACTTGAAACACGTTTTCAAATTTAAAAAGGGGGTCATAACAGTATGATGGTAATGTTAGCTTGAAGTACATGTGTTATGCAATTAATTTTTTTTTTTTGTACAATATGGAAGTGAACCCTAGTGAACTGGCATCATATCAAACGTTAAACCGACTATAAGACAATCAATCACATCATAATAACCTCACTCGTTGTTACCCGTACGACTACCATGAACATGAAGTTCAGCCTTACTACGTGTAAGGTTTTACTAGTAGGACAACTTGTACGGCTTTGTTCTTATGATGTTCTTAAAACGTATAAACATTGTATGAATTCGAGCTATTTGATTAAACTCCAAGAAATATATTTTGCAAAACATATAGTTGTGCCAACTACTTGAAGTAAAAGAAGGTTAAGAGGCGATCTTAATGAAATTTACAAGATTAGCTGGGGAACTGATAGGATAAAGACAGTTGATTTCTTTGTGCTCTGAAGATAACAGGGTTGGTTTGGTTTGAATTTCGCGCAAAGCTACACGAGGACTATCTGCGCTAGCCGTCCCTAATTTAGCAGTGAAAGACTACGGGGAAGGCAGCTATTCATCACCACCCACCGCCAACTCTTGGGCTACCTTTTACCAACGAATAGTTGGGATTGACCGTCACATAATAACGCCCCCACGGCTGAAAGGGGCGAGCATATTTGGTGGGACGGGATTTCGAAACCGCGAACCTCAGATTGCGAGTCAAGCGCCCTAATCACCTGGCCATGCCGGGCCAGATAATAGGATAAGAGGCCACAAGTTTCAAATTAAAACAACAGAAAAGACAGACTAGGCTTCAGTTAAGACAGTTTTATTTTTCTAACAAGGTGGTTGGCCTATGAAATGAGTTGCCGTTGACTGTAATATAGGTCTGTAAAATGCTTACAGGAATTTAAAAGGGAATCGATGCTCTCCTGAAAAATAAATGGTTAGTTTAATTTTTTTAGTTTTCTCGAGGGTGGGTGTAAAAGGACTAAATAGTTCATTGTTGTCCACAATGGACGAGGATGTCGTGAAATTATTCTTCAAGTGCTGGTACAGCTCATCTGTGAAAAAGTGTCTGATTTTTTTTATCCTAATATATCATGTTCGTTTTCCTTCATTGGTCACCAGGGTATTCTTCGTTTTTTTTGTTTGTTTTATAAGCGCAAAGCGTCACAATAGGCTTTCCGCGTTCTGTCCACCACGTGAAATTGAATCACAGACTTTAGCGTTATAAGCCCGTGAACTTACCGCTGAGGGGGACCTTCGATTAGGTGGGGTAGGGGAAATATAAGTTAACGCAGACTGAGTGTAAGGTTTGTTTTGTAATTAAGCACAAAGCTACACAATGTGCTCTGCACACCACGGGTATCGAAACCCGAATTCTAGCGTTGTAAGTCCGCAGACATACCGCTGTGCCACTGGGGGGGGGGGGCTGAGTGTAAGGAGTAGCAGTCAATAATTATTGGTTATCGAACCGTGTGTCCGTGTAGAGGTAAGTTGATTTACAGAAACTGATTCACGAATGTAAGTATACTTACTGCTTTCCTAACCTTTTACCAAACTAAGGGTAGGGTGACAAATAGAGGTTTGAATAAAAACAAATTGCCCTAACAACGATATCTGAAACTAAACCGGTTTAAAAAGTTCGGGAGGCTAAACCGTTGCTTTAGCATAAAGCTGCACAAAGCGCTCTGTCTACCATGGAGATTCGAACCACAGATTTTAGCGTTGTAAGCCCCTAAACTTACCGCTGACTCACCGGGAGACAGAGGCTAACCTACCTAGGGGCACATGCTAAACGATAATTTACAAAAAAAAAAACCTGCTCAGGAAATCGACTCATTCGTAATAAGAACAAATTATGGTGGATCCCCATATCGACAGATAACATTACAAACCTGGATTGTGGTGGATCCCCATATCGACAGATAACATTACAAACCTGGACTGTGGTGGATCCCCATATCGACAGATAACATTACAAACGGCTTGTGGTGGATCCCCATATCGACAGATAACATTACAAACCTGGACTATGGTGGATCCCCATATCGACAAATAACATTACAAACCTGGACTGTGGTGGATCCCCATATCGACAGATAACATTACAAACCTGAACTGTGGTGGATCCCCATATCGACAGATAACATTACAAACCTGGACTGTGGTGGATCCCCATATCGACAGATAACATTACAAACCTGGACTGTGGTGGATCCCCATATCGACAAATAACACTACAAACCTGGACTATGGTGGATCCCCATACCGTCAGATAACATTACAAACCTGGACTGTGGTGGATCCCCATATCTACAGATAACATTACAAACCTGGACTGTGGTGGATCCCCATATCGTCAGATAACATTACAAACCTGGACTGTGGTGGATCCCCATATCGACAGATAACATTACAAACCTGGACTGTGGTGGATCCCCATATCGTCAGATAACACTACAAACCTGGACTATGGTGGATCCCCATACCGTCAGATAACATTACAAACCTGGACTGTGGTGGATCCCCATATCTACAGATAACATTACAAACCTGGACTGTGGTGGATCCCCATATCGTCAGATAACATTACAAACCTGGACTGTGGTGGATCCCCATATCGACAGATAACATTACAAACCTAGACTGTGGTGGATCCCAACAACGACAGGCAAAATTTCAAGTGCCTTCCAGTTAAATGCACATAATACTGACGGCAAAGTATATTACATTTCTCCTGAAGGTTTTAAATTAAAATAGTTTATATTTCATTTATTATATTAAAATGACAACCCAACTTAAGAATATTTGAAATTCTCGAATTGAAAATGAAAATCATTCACGGGCTGATTTAAATAAACCCTGAGCGAGAACGATTACTGTAGTGTGATAAAAGCACGGCCGCCCCTAAGTTTAAATTACTGGCCAGTGGGAAGGCAGCCAGCTAATCATAATAAAGGAAGATACAGAAGTTTGTTTGTAGTCAAGGGCAAAGCTGCACAAGTGGCTATCTATGTTGTGCCCATCACGGGTATCGAAGCTCGGTTTTTAGTGTTATATCCATCCAGTCTTACCGCTTTTTCAGTAGAGGGATGATTAGATAGAGGATTGTTGGATTTTAATATCTAAATCACAGTATTTGTTTGTATTTGTAGCACAAAGCTACAAATTGGAGTATGTGCTGTGCCCACTACGGGTATCGAAACCCGCTTTTTAGTGTTATAAGCCTTCAGACTTACGGCTGAGCCACTGAGGGGCGGATTAGATAGAGGATTATTGGATTTTAATATCTAGATCATAGTATTTACTCATTTGTAGTCAAGCACTAAGCTACACAATGGGCTATTTGTGCTCTGCCCACCACGAGTATCGAAATCCGATTTCTAGCGTTATAAGTCGGCAGACTCACTGCTGTGTCACTGTGGGACGTAGTAGTTTTGAGTTAAAATTTTACTGAGAGTAGCATAGAAACAAGCATTCAGTAATCCATTCAATTAACAGGCATAATGTAGTGGTAGATCCAATGTTGTAAATAATATCTTGTTTAGAACAATAATATAAAACACTTATAATTGAAATAAAATATATATAAGAAGCCTCTGCACTGGTAGATAGTTAACACTATTTTATGGAAATGCAAATGTAGTAACGCAAACGAATCCTGTGGACTCTTTTTTACAGATCCTGGGTTCAAGTCTGGATGTTGTTCTCGTTTTTTTCATTTACAATAATGTTTGTTCGGAAGTTTACATTCGTAATTGATTCATAATAAAAATTAAATATAGTAAGAATAAAAAGAGCTGATCATGTCCTGAGAAAAAAAAAATCAGTCACATCCGTTTGTGATGTATGATAACTCCCGATAAAAGACAAACAAGGATTTAAAGACCATTTAGGCAAAAACCCTTTTGAGTTTAAATGATAAAAAAAAAACATGTCTCAAAGGCCGAGAACAAATATTCAGTGCAATAACAGAAGAAAAAAAAGTGTTTTTAATTTATTCCTTAGGAGCAGAGTCACCCTGATTTTACATTGCCTCGTGCAAATAAACATATATATATGACAGTTTAGAAAGCAAGATCTTAGTGTCAATGCCCGGCCATTAGAAACTTCTTTTAATATACTTCTCTCTCGAATTGGGGTTGAAACCTTTAGTCTTTGACAGGTCATGTTTCGATGACTGACAAAGATGACTGAGCTAAGGAGAAATATGCGAATTAGTAACTCTGTTGAGCCTGGCATTTTACACGAATACAAGTCTCAACATGACACACTTTCTATTTTACACGAATACAAGTCTCAACATGACACACTTTCTATTTTGCACGAATACAAGTCTCAACATGACACACTTTCTATTTTACACGAATACAAGACTCAACACGACACTTTCTATTTTACACGAATACAAGACTCATCATGACACACTTTCTATTTTACACGAATACAAGACTCAACATGACACACTTTCTATTTTACACGAATACAAGACTCATCATGACACTTTCTATTTTACACGAATACAAGTCTCAACATGACACACTTTCTATTTTACACGAATACAAGTCTCAACATGACACACTTTCTATTTTATACGAATACAAGTCTCAACATGACATACTTTCTATTTTACACGAATACAAGTTTCATCATGACATACTTTCTATTTTACACGAATACAAGTCTGAACATGACATACTTTCTATTTTACACGAATACAAGACTCAACATGACACACTTTCTATTTTACACGAATACAAGTCTCAACATGACACACTTTCTATTTTATACGAATACAAGACTCAACATGACATCAGTAACACATTATCTTTTTTTATTCCTGGCTGACGCAAGTGGGTTCAAGGTTTTATTACAAAATGATAGATTAGGTTCTCCTGGAGATCTATACATTTTGCTTAAGAATAAGCAAACATAATCTCAAGAAGTTTTTTGTTTTGAGGTTTCTTTGAAAAACAGTATTTCCTGAGGAAATTAAATTTCTGTAGGTCCTGACGCATTTCCACAAGTTGTCTCATTCGTAGTTATGTTAAGAGTGGAACGTCTTTTAGGAATTATATTTCTCGATCTTATTAAAATAGTCTAATTACACTTCTTGATTTTATTAAAATAGTATCATAAGTCCGTTCTTTTTTAAATTAAAAAGGTATCAATCTCCTTTATTAATGCACATAAAGTCTGGAAGAAGGACTCTGGAATGCCCCCTGGTGGCTCAGCAGCAATCTTAAGGAATTATAATGCTAAAATTTGAGTTTCGATCCTTGCGGTGGCCAAAGCGCATGTAAACGCCGTAATGATCTCAATAGAGATGATTGACCTTTGATACTAATACGGGCTAAACGTGTGTTCCAAACGCCGTAATGACCTCAATAGAGATGATTGACCTTTGACACTAATACGGGCTAAACGTGTGTTCCATAAAACATTTATGCATATTTTGTCATTTTTATGATCTCTGAAATAAAGTGTTTTTTATGCTTTTAGTTATAAAACTTGTGTCTAAGCGGCAAAATGCGTTATTTATAATATAGGTCATTTAAAAGGATAATAACACTTTTATCACCTCAAAAAACATTGTACTAAATTATCGATCGTCTTCCTCAAAACATAAACTCCCAACTATGCATCACAATACACATCATGATTAGTGTATAAAACATAAACTCCCAACTACGAATCACAATACACATCATGATTAGTGTATAAAACATAAACTCCCAGCCAGGAATCACAATACACATCATTATTAGTGTATAAAACATAAACTCCCAGCTACGAATCACAATACACATCATGATTAGTGTATAAAACAAACTCCCAGCTATGAATCATAATACACATCATTATTAGTGTATAAAACATAAACTCCCAGTTAGTAATCACAATACACATCATGATTAGTGTATAAAACATAAACTCCCAGTTAGTAATCACAATACACATCATGAT
>NW_013669428.1:77194-91267 GCF_000517525.1 Limulus polyphemus
TGTATAAAACATAAACTCCCAGTTAGTAATCACAATACACATCATGATTAGTGTATAAAACATAAACTCCCAGTTAGTAATCACAATACACATCATGATTAGTGTATAAAACATAAACTCCCAGCTATATATCACAATACACATCATGATTAGTGTTTTAAACATAAACTCCCAGCTATGAATCACAATACACGTCATGATTAGTGTATAAAACATAAACTCCCAGCTATATATCACAATACACATCATGATTAGTGTTTTAAACATAAACTCCCAGCTATATATCACAATACACATCATGATTAGTGTATAAAACATAAACTCCCAGCTATGAATCACAATAAGTACCATGATTAGTGTATAAAACATAAACTCCCAACTATGAACCTGCGACCCTCATATTGCGAATAAAGCGCCCTAACCATCTAGCCATGCCGGGCCAGTAAAAAATCTTGATGTTCTATATTTAAAGTAATTTTGGTTACGTGGTGTTTGTAAATCTTCGGACATTTTGTTTTGTTTTTGGTATATATATAATTGTTAGTGTATATATGTACTAGCTTTTGTGGGAAGGATATTTCAGTGCTTCTGGATACTGTATGATATCGTCCCGTCATTAGTTGAGAGAATATGTTAATGCTTCTGGATGCTGTATGATATCGTCCCGTCATTGGTTGAGAGGATGTATCCAGAAGCATTGAAATATCCTCTCAACCAATGACGGGACGATATCATACAGTATCCAGAAGCACTGAAATTGTATGATATCGTCCCGTCATTGGTTGAGAGGATATTTCAATGCTTCTGGATACTGTGTGATATCGTACCGTCATTGGTTGAGAGACTATTCAAATAAGCCACGACTCAACCGAAGTGCAAACGTGGTTGAAACATGCCATGAATAGAACACCCTTCTAGTTGTTGTAGTTACTTTTGAAGATTTAGCCTCGCCCTCAGGCCACACAATACGTGTTCTGCATGGCTCGAGAAGGACAAGAAGATCAAGGCCAAAACATTAGGCCAACAAGAAATAGTCTGAAGATAAAAAAAAACAAAAAAACACGGAAAATATGTTGCTAAGACGTTCGGCATTCCCTCTGACTAGTCAAAGCGTAGACCAAAAACAGTAATAAAAATACCTGTAAAGAATGCTTCATTAGGCCCAGTCCTCGGAAAGTCTAGCTACAAACAGTTGGCAATATCCCAATATTTGTTTAGAAAAAACCACAAAACGCGGAAAAATATTGAAAAATGTGAAACACACGTCTATGACAAACACTTTTTATTTATTATTACTTGCAACGTTTCGTCAGGCAGTATAAACCGTGTTACATGGGGGGAGGGGGGAATGACTTTTTGTTATAGACGTGTGATTTAACATATGTCCCAGTATTTACTGACTGATGTGTAACAGAATGACGTGACGTCATTCAACTTCCGGTTTAGAACACTTAAAGGTATCAAGATGCCACCAACTAGTAGTATTTATTGAAGAGCGAAACAATGAGCCTCCCGACTAATGGATAATTAGCCCATCCATCCATGATTTTAAATACAAGCTTCTAATTGTAACGTTCAACTTTTCTAATTCAATCAGTTACGAGTTACAAATTGAGGGAATTGTTCCAAAAAGTTCTTTTTTTTTTGCAGTTTCCACTCTGGTCCACCCAACTTCATTCGCTCTAGCGGTTTAAAAAATCATGTGTCGCTTAGAAGGGTCAATAAAATCTCTACTGCCCCCCCCCCCACACCCCCCAATGGGAGGCCCGGCATGGCCAGGTGGTTAAAGCGCTCGACTCGCAATCTGAGGGTCGCAGTTTCGAATTCCCGTCACACCATACATGCTCGCCCTTTCAGCCGTGGGGGCGTTATTATGTTACGATCAATCCCACTATTTCGTTGGTAAAAGAGTAGTCCAAGAGTGGTCGTTGGGTGGTGATGACTAGCTGACTTCCCTCTAGTCTTACATTGCTAAATTAGGGACGGCTAGCGCAGACAGTCCTCGTGTAGCTTTGCGCGAAATTCAAAAAACACAAACAAACGAAAGGGGGAAGAACTGGAGCCGGGCCTGTCTCTTTTAGTGCTCTTTGACCGGGCATGTTTTATTACTGATTTACAATGTTTTCTGCAAAGAAATATTCTAAAATACTCGTGACAAGTAAAATAATATTTTAATTACGAAATCATAGAGAGGTGTTGTTTTTCTCACAAGTACCGGCTTTACGGTTAAGTTACAAAATCAACAGTAACTAAATCCAGCTAATCCATTATCAGTAAGTTTCTACTTTCTGGTTTTCCTTTAGTTCTGATGAAGATTAGTTAACCTCAATCTCTGACCCCATCTCTTTTCTTTTAGCCCCCTAGTGGCACAGCGGTATGTCTACAGACGTACAACGCTAGAAACCGGGTTTCGATATCGGTGGTGGGCAGAGCACAGATAGCCCATTGTGTATCTTTGTGCTTAACTACAAACAAACAAACTTTTCTTCTAGAATGTATATATATTTGATTCTGTATTCAGATTGGCTCCATAGTGGCTCAGCGTTTAACTCTGTGGGCTTATAACACCAGAAACCGCATTTCCGATACAAACAAACAAATATATTCAGATTTTGGCTTCGCTGGAACGTCGTGTGGATTTCAAGCAATCAGCTAAGACGTTACTTTTCTGCCGCGTATATAAACCAGGAATCCAGTCCGTCATGTTTATGCTACTATAGGCAAATCTACTGAGACTTTCCTCCGCTGTCCCTAATTTTGAACTACTCTAAGGCAGCCAACCAGCAGCGCTCTACCACTCACCATGCACGATAAGGGATTGACTATCACTCTTATAACGCATCCACATCTTAAGGTGCGGTGAATATTTTGTTGTATCGCACGGATTCGAACCCTGATCGCCAGCTCCGAAATAGAGAGCTCAATCACTACGCCCTGACCTATGGCTAATTAAATTTGTTTCAGTACAAAACCTCCATTATGTAAACTATCTTGGAAGTTTTATGATGCTTATAATCTCATTGTTTAACCAGTGCTGATAACAAATATGTGACAATAATCCATAGGCTATCTGTTTAAAGTTAACTATTTTTCAGCAGTATACATTGAGGTTTTATCACAACCAGTTCATCATTCCAAAAACGTAAGCGATAAGTTTACGGACTTAAAACGCTAAAATCCTGTGCTCCATTCTCCGCGGCGAACGTAGCGCAGATAGCTCATTGTGAATCTTTGCGCTAAAAAAACAATAAAAACTTTGAAACTCAACATCGTAAACTTTACTTTTGTTTGCTTTAAAACAAAAGACACACTGGGCTATCTGTTGCGTCCGCCGTGTCTGACCGGAGAACACACACTTTTCTAAATAACCAATAACAGTAATAATGTAAATAAAAATATAGTTTAAATTGTAAATACTTAAGCTTTTGATCAGCATATTAAGAGCGAAATAATAAACCTAAATGAACAAACAGAATTATGTAATATATACGATTTATTTTAGAGAATAACGATTTGTTTCTGAAACCAAAAATAACCGGTTTGCTGAACGTCTATGGAAAGGTCACGAAGTCAAACTTACATGCTTGATCAAGGTTTCTAGAGCACCATAATAAAACTGGAACAGTGAAGGCTACACCATCTTGACCCCATGCTCGTCAACGAATTAAGGTACTTGTGTAGGAGAAATTATGTAGAATCCGCCTGTAACGTCAGCGTGACATTCATTTACAGCGATATCTAAACTTCTGGGTAATACCCACGTGGATGCCTTACGGGCTCGAGTCATATATCATGTTTATTCCAGTTTCATTAATGTTGTCTGTAGCACAGACAAACGTTTTCATAATATGTTTTGTTCTACGCATATGACCCCACCACTGGCTCAGCAGTAAGTCTTAAGGCTTACGACGCTCCAAACCGGGTTTCGATGTCCATCGTGGACACAACACAGCTCATTGTGTAGCTTTGCGCTTAACAATAAACAAACAAAATTTACGCGTATGAATTGGTTTGGGCAAAAACACCAGCTCGTTCATTTGAACTTCTAGAAAGGTAATAACAGAATTACAACAGCTGTAAGTTGACGATAACGGTTAGAAATAAAATAGAGATGTCGCGCATTAAGTAAGATTAATAAAAATTACAACTTATTTTTACCAATATAATCAATAATGCGGGAAGTACTACCAACACAGGGGTAATGCGGGAAGTACTACCAACACAGGGGTAATGCGGGAAGTACTACAAACACAGGGATAATGCGGGAAGTGCTACCAACACAGGGGTAATGCGGGAAGTACTACCAACACAGGGATAATGCGGGAAGTACTACCAACACAGGGATAATGCGGGAAGTACTACCAACACAGGGATAATGCGGGAAATACTACCAACACATGGATAATGCGGAAAGTACTACCAACACAGGGGTACCTCGTCCCTCCAATTACTTAACAAAATGTATGTGATGAAGAAATACAGAATGAAAACAACGGGGAATCAATCAAAGATTATTTTAAAGAGTGAGACTCAGGTGGTGAATTTAGAATCCCCAGTGGTGGACATGGTGGTTAACCTTTAGTATAATATAATAACGTTATCAGTCTTTAGCGAAATGGACTTCATGTGGATACACGATAAAGAATGGCCACGAATGATGTGCAGCCATGTTGAAAAGACATTTCTTCAGTACGTGGAATTCTTGGACGCTAACATTGACAATTTCAGCACAACTGAACAAAATCGAAACCCCTGTATACGATAGGAACCACGTCAAGCTAGGGGATGCTGCCCCTCAGCACGCATAGTTTCCTTGCGCTTGGATGTTAATAAGAACTGGATAATTTGTTATCCTTTAAACCAAACAAAAACACGTTTATAATCCAAAATCATTCGAATCCATCTCATAACTCAATATGTTCAGCACGCATAGTTTCCTTGCGCTTGGATGTTAATAAGAACTGGTGAATTTGTTATCCTTTAAACCAAACAAAAACACGTTTATAATCCAAAATCATTCGAATGCATCTGATAACTCAATATGTTTACAATGTCAGACTCTAATCAGACACAATATATCTGAGTCGACACCTAACCGTCATCCTAAATACGTTCAATTCGATTGCTTTTCCTTACAGTGATACTAAACCGCCATCTTTGAAACTAAATATACGAATAATAGAAAGGGATTCTCTGTTACCACACGTAAGTATATTTTCACACATCCACCAAAATAATCATTTACTGTCTATTTCAAGAAGACCACAGTTTACCTTGAACGATGTATAGAAACCAGCTAAAGGAACTCTATTTAAGACATCTGTACTGTTGTCTTTAGGACCCAGTGTAATGCTTTTACGAAGTACAGTCACAGTAAAAAAGAAAATACACGGTATATTACTAGATGTACTTCCGCAGGGTCCCCGAATGTGTTTTGTTTCAAGAGTAAATAACACCAAACGTAACTAATATTTTTATTTCGTGGTGTTGATGTAGCCTACAGAGTGCATAATTATTTTCGTGATTTATGGCACGCGCTCGTTTTACTCGTGTCGCTACAGTACAAACGTCAACGTTAAGCGTTCCTTACGTGACGTCATTATAATGTCTACTGACTGAGTGACAGACAATATACTACTGTATAGCGATGAGAGTGGTTAAAACAGGTGACCCTCATGGTGGCTCTCCGCTCCCTTTCGGGGAAATGTACTGGAACAACCGATAAGTTTGACCTATGAACGTCGTCAAGGTAACAGAGAAATTTTATATATATTTATCCATCAAGATGTATCCTTCGCTTTCACACATTACAATAATGATCGTGTTTAAGTAAAGAAATCCTACTCCTTGGATTTCACACATTAAGTAACGATTGTGTTCAAGTAGAGTAATCCCACTCCTTGGATTTCACACATTACAGTAATGATTGTGTTTAAGTAAAGAAATCCTACTACAATCATTACTGTAATGTGTGAAATCCAAGGAAGTGGGATTTCTCTACCTGAACACAACCATTACTGTAATGTGTGAAAGCCAAGAAGTGGGATTTCTCTACCTGAACACAACCATTACTGTAATGTGTGAAAGCCAAGAAGTAGGATTACTCTACTTGAACACAACCATTACTGTAATGTGTAAAATCCAAGGAGTGGGATTTCTCTACTTGAACACAATCATTACTGTAATGTGTGAAAGGCAAGGAGTGGGATTTCTCTACTTCAACCTTGGCTATCACACTTACTGTAATGGTTGTGTTCAGGTAGAGAAATCCTACCCATGGGGAGATTTGTCTTCCAAAAAACAACAGCAAGAACAACAACAACAACAAAAAAAAAAAGATGAGTGCTCGGAATTACTAACAGAGTAACTCATAACTTTCGCTCTCAGAATTTACCTTCGAGACCTAACCACAAAAAGCTGATATGTCATAATATTTCTTTACACTTGCTAGTAAGATAAATTCTTTAATCTTTCATAATCGCTTTAACTCAAGAGTCACAGCGTGCTGAAGTACTGGATCTATTAACGAAACTCACTATGCGGTGTAGGTTTTTTCTCTCTCGTAAGCAGACAAGCTGGCTTATAATTGAACAAATTCACAGTATCGTTATTAGCAGGAGCACCAATTCACAAAAGACATGTGGAGGGGGTGTGTGCGCAAAGAAAGGTGACCTCGCGTAGCCCCCCCCCCCCGATTTTAGCATGGGCCATTATGCTAAGGCGTAACTTGCATATAAATATTAATTTGGTCTGACCAGAAATGCTCCACAGAAACTATCATTTGCTCATCCCCCCAGAATGATCCCTCTTATCGGTCGCAAGAATTACATAACTACGCAGGTACTGAGAATACCGAATATTAACGAACAATTACATTCTATATAATATATTTATTTTCATATACTACGGTGGGTTTCAAGAAACCGTTTACACCATTTCTGAAACACAGAAACAAGTTCTCACCATTTAATTCCAATTTTTCGGATGTGATGTAAAAATCGAGCTGATGGATCTTCGAATTAAATATCACAATGACGAGCAAGCAGGCTTACGTTCCAGTCTAACCTACATATAGCATTGTTCGTGTATTTTGGGTCTTTGGCTTACGTTCCAGTCTAACCTACATATAGCATTGTTCGTGTATTTTGGGTCTTTGGCTTACGTTCCAGTCTAACCTACGTATAGCAAAGACCCAAAATACACGAACAATCTTTAAGATTGTTCACAAGATATTCAGGCTTGTCTGGACAACGACCTTTACATGGTTGCCAACACAGATCGAAAGTTGTTTCGAGTGTTGTCTAAGGTTGCTTCGTTACCTTCCAGCAAACTACAAGATAATATAGAATCTTTTCCTCTTCAAGAACGTCCTCACGTACAGCGCTAACGCTTTCATAACCAGGAAAAACATGTCTGCATACTATGACGTAACATCAAAATTTGCATACTATCATATAATATCCTCAAATTTTGTTTAACTAAGCTTCACGATGACATTGAATTTTACGAAGACGTAAAACTGACAAGACTATTCATAACAATACCAACAAAAAACAAAACAAGAAGGAATCCTCAATAGCCGCGGCGTTTTAAATTCTTTTAGGCAGGATTAGAGTAAATTAATCTACGAGACCTTGGACGCGGTCAAATGCATCAATAAAAAGGGTTTGACCTTCTCAATTCAAAACTGTAATTAGATCTCAAATCGGTCAAGAGATGACGAACCAAAAGTTTGTACTTGAAAACTCAGAGCCATTCTATGAGCCACTTATGCCGCGACTAAAAAACAACAACAAAAACCAGTTAAACCTCATTTAAGAAACCCAACTATTTATGGTTCTTTCTTCAGGGATAATTTGTAAATTTAAATATAACAATAGAGAAACTAATAGCAACAAGCATTAGAAAGTCAAGGTGGATTATTTATCAACATCGTTTGAATATGTAGTTTTCGGCTGGTATGACATGGTGGTTAGGGTACTTGACTCTTAATCTGTGGGTCGCGGGTTCGAATCCCGTCCCTGAACATGCTCGCCTTTTCAGACTTGGCGTTATAATGTTACGGTCAATTCCACTTTTAGTTGGTAAAAGAGTAGCCACAGAGTTGGCGGTGGATGGTGTTGATTGGCTTCCCTTTAATCTATCACTTCTAAATTAGGGACGGCTAGCGCAGATAACTCTCGAGAAACTGTGCAATATTCAACCAACAACCAACCATGTGTTGATAACATGAAATTGCAATTTTGAAATACTACAGGTTTCAGTTTTGTTCTGTGACGTAATGACGGATGACGTAAAAGACACTATTACGTGTAGAGTAGTTTTCACATGAAGTATACGTCAGCTATCCCACACATATATTACATACCCTACAAGCATTTGAGTAGGCGGGATATCTGTCGTTCCTAAACCCAAACAACACCCAGGAAATCGTAACAACTGAGTAAAAATTTAACCTGACACAAAGTTTGGCGACAACGTAACTTCAGTTCTTCTCATAAATTTTAACGATCACGTCGATAAACAAGTTTTCCCCATTAACTCTGACCCACAGAGAATTTCCGAGGTTTTGCTTTGACATGATGTTGCCTAGTATCTGTTGCCCGGTATCGCAGTAAGACATTACATATATCGTAACTGCTTCAGAAGCTATCGCCAACCTCAAATGTCATAAGGTCTTGGTAGACCGTGGAAAACAAATAAAATACACGCAATCTTAACTTTGTTATGCAAGCGTAGATAATTTAAAGTTGTAGAAGACGAGTCATATTGATTAATGTACATGTCTTGGTAGACCGTGGAAAACAAATAAAATATACACAATCTTAACTTTGTTATGCAAGCGTAAATAATTTAAAGTTGTAGAAGACGAGTCATATTGATTAATGTACATGTCTTGGTAGACCGTGGAAAACAAATAAAATATACGCAATCTTAACTTTGTTATGCAAGCGTAGATAATTTAAAGTTGTAGAAGAAGAGTCATATTGATTAATGTACATGTCTTGGTAGACCGTGGAAAACAAATAAAATATACGCAATCTTAACTTTGTTATGCAAGCGTAGATAATTTAAAGTTGTAGAAGACGAGTCATATTGATTAATGTACATGTCAGATACTTCAACATCTTAACCAGATTCATTGTTTAATTCTATACAGCTACAAACAAGTTCATGTGATTACACATACAACCTGAAGCGGGGATTTCTGTGTAGATTACTGTTACAACCACGGGGAATATTGTATGACCTTTGACCTTACGATGACCCGATACTATGGATCAAACCATGTAATAATTAAAATCTGGTAAAAGTCGTTGTTACTGTAATTTGAATCAATTCCACAGTATTCATTGAGAAGACATCGAGGGTGAACACAGGGACATTTCGTGCCTTCTTTCCTCGGTGATTATTTGCCCCCCCTCCCCCTTCAGTAGCACAGCGGCATGTCTGTGGACTTACAACGCTAGAAATCGGGTTTCAATACCCGTGGTGGGCAGAGCACAGATAACCCATTGTGTAGTTTTTGTGCTTAATTCCAAACAATAAATCCTCAGTGATTCAAATAACACGTAAACAATAAGTACAGGCATTCGCACACTAAACATGCAAATTTTGTAAAGCAGACACACGTATAAACAATGAATAATTAGAATAGCATATATACATGAGGAAAAACTCAGCAAAACAAGATTACTTCTTTTTATTTGTCCTGCTTGTAAATGTAACAAAACTCCGGTGTTATTATCTTGTAAATATAACAAAACTTCGTTGTTTTCAGCTTGTAAATGTAACAAAACTCCGGTGTTATTATCTTGTAAATGTAACAAAACTCAGGTGTTATTATCTTGTAAATGTAACAAAACTCCGGTGTTATTATCTTGTAAATGTAACAAAACTCCGGTGTTATTAGCTTGTAAATGTAACAAAACTCAGGTGTTATTAGCCAAAGACGAAACAAATTCCAGATTAATTAACAGCTCCTAAGCGACTTTGACATTATACAGTAATATGGATGCATACAGTTGGCTTACTGCGAAATGACCGTACATAATAAGTACGGAAAGTTAGGTAAATATACAGATAAAACACTGAATACACCATTATTATTAAGTCAACTAAAGTAACACTCATGAAACTTAGGAGATAAAACAGAATTAGATAATTGTTAGATTCTAAGCAGTAAAAGAACCAATTAATATGTTATGTTGAATGGGAGTAGGTTTGATTTTATTGCTATCGAGACAGTGACCTATGATTAACTTGTTCACAACCAAGTCTCTCTCATTCTGTTGTCATCCAATTTTTCTAGGTTAGATGCCCAATTATGCCAGAATTTAACTCTAAAGATAAAATTATTTAAGAAATACGTGTGTTACAAACATTTTCTTCACGCGCTTTTGTTTGCTCTGTTTATTGCGGATTTTGGGGTGACACCGTACGTCGGCGGTAAGGTTACGGGCTTACAACGCTAAGATCCAGGGTTCGATTCCTCGCGGAGGCCATAACGCAGAAGTCCAATGTGGCTCTGCGCTAAAACAAAGTGACATTCTACACAACAGACTATCTACGCTCTGTCCACCACGGGGAATCGAACCCTGGATTTTAGTGTTGTAAGTCCGTAAACTTACCGCTGACTCACCGAGGGACTCATATATAGGAAGCCAATAACTTACACGTTTGTTTTGCACGTGGTTTTATCTACAACATAACTAAAGATTCAACAAGCTGTAATTTCCGATGAAATCATTTTTATACACATTCAAAAAATTTACCAATGATTTTTTTTCTAGCACTTTTTTTTCCTTGTCTACATCAAGGTACAAAGTCGTTCTTCAATGGGCCATTTGGGAGAAGTAATTCAGAAAGGTTTAGTTTTATTTAACATGTACAAATAAATCAGACTATCTATCCTGGCTCATCGAAGTATTTTGAGAGATACATATATTTTAAACATTTCTACAAAATATTATGAAGTTCAATTACATAGCGTATATCTGCGAACTTTTCATAAGCAGAATAAGACGAAATAAGTCGTGTCTATCTGCGAACTTTTCGTAAGCAGAATAAGACGAAATAAGTCGTGTCTATCTGCGAACTTTTCGTAAGCAGAATAAAACGAAATAAGTCTCTAGCCTCTTCTAGAGTCGGCATGGACAACTTTTCTATAGTCCACAGACATAGTCTTTTTGTTAGCATTAAGAAATGTCCGGATCAATTAAAAAAAGAAAAGAAAAAAGTCCCCCTCCCTCTAGTAGCTCAGCGATAAAGTCCGAATGCTCATAACGTTAAAACTGGATTTTGATAACCGTGGTGGGCACAGCACAGATAACCCATTGTATAGTAATGGCTGGAGACGGCTTAAATGGGTAATGAAGAAAAACTTTAATACCACAGCAAATGTACAACGTTTCGACAAGGTTTTGTCATCATCAGGTGAGTCTCAAAGTGGGTTCCTCGTCATCGAACCCATTGTATAGCTTTACGCTGAACAACAAACAAAAAATTAAAATTTAGAGAAGTATCCTCAGTTAACCGAATAGCTAATATTTTATAAACACAACGCTGAACAACAAACAAAAAATTAAAATTTAGAGAAGTATCCTCAGTTAACCGAATAGCTAATATTTTATAAACACAAATTCGTCGATATTGGTTTCTTATTTGTTTGTTTTTTGTTTGTTTTATCTACTAAACAGATAATTTGTTTTACTCTGTAATATTAATTTGTATCCAAGAAACGAGCTTTTATATTGAAACAAACTATAAATTATAAACTTGTTCGGAGGTACACGTGTTTCTTGTTAAGCGCTGAACTGCACAATGAGCTATCTGGAAACCCGGTTTTTAGCGTTATAAGCCTTCAGTCTTACCGCTGAGCCACTGAGGTGCTAGCGGACTAATATGCATCTTGAAGTCCACCCTGAACTTAATAAGTTTTTCACAAACTTATGCATGAGATTTGAGAAATGTTTTGAAAAAAAAAAACCTTTTGTGAATTTGGATGAAAAGTTTTAAACAGCAAATTTCAACCCATGTTTGTGTTCACACTGATCTAAAATATTCAAACTATACACACGCACACACTTATTTATCACGATAAATCACGTTGAAATAGGCAACATGCCCGCTTTTAGGTAAGACATCATGTCTCGAAACAACACGCATGATTTCATAATAATGAGTTTGTTCTTAGAGATGACATGCACGTTACTGAAGCAGATGCTAAAATGTCAAACACTCATAACCTATCAACGGTCAATAACTAAAGAAAGTAGACAACGGTACACGGAAACTTTCTGTAGATGATGTTGTACTTACATCAGAACCCAACAACTAAAGATAGTAGACAGCGGTACACGGAAACTTTCTGTAGATGATGTTGTATTTACATCGAAACCCAACAACTAATAAAAAATTAGACAGCGATACACGGAACTCTCTGTAGATAATGTATTTACATCCAATAGGAGTGGGTTATTACACATATACAGATCTATGATACTAAAATCATGCACATCCCTAACTAATTAGTACCCACACAATATATTAACGTACACATAACTTGAGTTTGTTATTAATATTGGTATACTAGGAGTATTTTTATTTTTTATTCTAATTTCACATTTACAAGTGTGCATATATTTCGACGATTTGTGGCTTATCAAACTACCCCAAGTTACCCGACTGCTAAAAAAAAAAAAAAAGGCTTTGTGTGAGTATTTGAAGTATACCTTAGGTCATCCATTTGGGACAAACCACGCTTACCCTCACGTATAGAGAATGTATGTAATATAAGGCTTACTCACCTTATGTGGGGCTTGTAATATCCGATGGACTGCAGTAATCTGATTAATGAGGGGGATATTTACATTAAACGAGTAATGGGGCGGTCTTGCGGGCTCTGGAAAGTTAGTAGTGGCCGTGAATGGATCGATATCGTTCAAATACTGCACCCTGCATGTCAGACAAGCCATTTCTCAGGCACTGTTTGTAAAACTGTCTCATGGCGCGTTCAACATGCGGGCAGCAAGTGCCGACTAACCAGAGCATGCGCAGTGAAAACTTTGCATGGTATCTCCTACCTGTCTCGGCGTTCACCTACCTAGCGTTTCTGTTCCACTCGCCACTTTTTCGTGCTGCAGGAGACACGGGAGGGGGATGAAGGGGGTCGAAATCTGCCATTTTGTAGAGGGGGAGAAGAACTTTTAGAGAAAGCAATAACATGTACCAGTGGGTCAAAGGTCAAGGATAACACTTTTCGAATGTAAAACGATTTCTTTGAATTCGATTTTTAATATGAATGTCTTAATTGATTATGTTAAACGTAAATGATAATTTATCTCAAATTGTACATAATTTTACCTAGAAAACAATATACATTATGAAAATATTAGGACGCTCCTTTGCTTTTTATACAAATAACTGTAAACAAATGAAAGCAAAACAGAAACAGATTAATTGTTGTTTTCTTAAGAATATCGGTGGAAATTCGTCTCAATCTAGTCGTAGACTGTGAAGTTTAATACAAAACAATCTTATAATATTGTGGACAAAAAGGGCGTGGCTTGAAAGCTTTTGTATAATGAAAAGAAACTTAAATCTATTAATATAATAAGAAAAAGAAGTAAAGCGTAGGATCTCAAGGGTGGACTTGTTCTATCCGAAAACTAGTAAGTTTTAAACTGACCCATAAGCTGTGATACGAATTACATTGACCGTTCAATGGTGGACACGTTCTATCCGAAAACTAGTAAGTTTTAAACTGACCCATAAACTGTGATACTAAGTACATTGATCGCTCAAGGGTGGACATGTTCTATCCGAAAACTAGTAAGTTTTAAACTGACCCATAAGACTGTGATACTAATTACATTGACCGCTCAAGGGTGGACATGTTCTATCCGAAAACTAGTAAGTTTTAAACTGACCCATAAGCTGTGATACTAATTACATTGATCGCTCAAGGGTGGACATGTTCTATCCGAAAACTAGTAAGTTTTAAACTGACCCATAAGCTGTGATACTAATTACATTGATCGCTCAAGGGTGGACATGTTCTATCCGAAAACT
>NW_013669428.1:92002-110511 GCF_000517525.1 Limulus polyphemus
GGGTGGACATGTTCTATCCGAAAACTAGTAAGTTTTAAACTGACCCATAGGATGTGATACTAATTACATTGACTGCGAACAAAGTTAGATTTTACACTCTAGGTCAGGAGCGGGCACAAGGGGCAAATAAAAAGTCGCTCCCCTAATAACCCTGTGTGTTCGGACTCAGTCATTTTGGTGAATTATTTAAAGCTGTTATTTTTTATGGTTATGATGCCCGTGTGAGTGTGTTGATATGGGTTTATATGTATGTGTTTGTGTGTATATATACATATATAAATAATATGTGGGTGCTTAATATGCCCCCCCCCCACTAATAGTGGTAAAATCCACATTCCTACTCACAGCCATACTTTACGTGTATGATATATATATCAAAATGTCTCCGTTTTTATAGTTTTACGTGAAATGGTTATCGTTTTAATGACGTTGTATATCTTTACAGTAAGAAAATATTTAGAAAATTAAACTGATCTACGTTACACATTTGTTGTTGTTGTTTATATTCGTTTCTACAATAGAATGACATCTATATTTGTGTGTGTGTGCAGATGACATGCACGGTAAAGCGTTTTAAAGTACTATACACACTTGCAATGCACATTTTTTTAAAGCATTTTATACATACAACATGTAAACTATAACCTGTATATATTCGGTTCAAAGGCAGAAATCGCTCACTAAACAACAAAAAGTGGGTTTGTTTGTTGTTAAGCACAAAGCTACACCTTAGAGTAAATAACAACTATATAGCTACACAATGTGCTATCTGTGCCCTGTCAATCACGGGTATCTAAACCTTGTTTTCAACGTCGTAAGCCTTCAGTCTTGGCGCTGAACCACTGGGAGGCACAAAGAAAATAAATATATTTTTTTTTTATATTTTGACTGTTTAAAACGACCTCATTTCATTTTGGTTTTGTACAAAAAATAAATAAATAGAATTTCGATTTGCATCTTTTTCGTGCCTAATTTCTTGAACATGTTTTAGCGTGTAACTTGGTAGGAAGTTTATAAATATAGTAACAGTAGTATGTTATCTACCTTTGTTACTGTGAATATGGTTTATCATATTTGTCTCCCTAAACTCTTGTGACTCGGGAGCAAGACATTTATTTATTTTTTAGTTTGTGTACAAAAATTACAGGTGTATTTCTTTACATCGACATTTACAACCTTTTAAAAGTATTAAAGTAGGTGGACCCCCAGTGACTCAGCGGAAACTATGAAGGCTTATAACAGATAACTCATTGTGTAGCTTTGTGCTTAACTAATAAACAAACGAAGAAACGTGGACATGAAGCAAAAAATTATTTAATTAGTAACTAAGGTATACTCTATTTTCTCTTGAAAGTTACGATATTGGTTAGGATGTTTTATTATTTTTTATTATACTTTTTAAATAGAAATTGTACCTCGGTGGGTTAGTGTTAGCGGTAAGTTTAAAATCTTGGATTCAATTCCCCGCGGTTGACACATCAGATATGTAATTTTTGGTGATAAGCATGGAATACCATTTTCTCATTGTGCTTACTTATTCTGATTTTTAAACACATTTTTCTGAAGATTAAAGCTTCTTAGGAAATAACAAACTTTTCTGATAAAGCTATCAAAGTGGGGTACTTTTATGTGGGAGTGAATTTGTTCTACCAAACTCCAGGTAAGTACGTGAAATAACTCCTCATTCCATGATTTTGAAAACTTTTATGATAATGTTTGTTGTTGTTTTTTAGCGGAACGCTACACGAGGGCTATCTGCGCTAGCCGTCCCTAATTTAGCAGTGTAAGACTAGAGGGAAGGCAGCTAGTCATCACCATCCACCGCCAACTCTTGGGGCTATTTTTTTTTTACCAACGAATAGTGGAATTGACCATGACTTTATAACGCCCCCAGGGCAAGCATGTTTGGTGGGACGGAAATTCGAGCCCGCGACCCTAAGATTGCGATTGAAGCGCCCTAAACACCTGGCCATGTCCATTGTGGAGAACCAAACCCTATATTTAATAATTATAATAGGTACCAAGTTTATGTGGGTAAAACTCAAACCCTATATTTAATAACCATAATAGGTACCAACCTTATGTGGGTAAAACTCAAACCCTATATTTAATAACCATAATAGGTACCAAGTTTATGTGGGTAAAACTCAAACCCTATATTTAATAACCATAATAGGTACCAACTTTATGTGGGTAATACTCAAACCCTATATTTAATAACCATAATAGGTACCAAGTTTATGTGGGTAAAACTCAAACCCTATATTTAATATTCATAATAGGTACCAAGTTTATGTGGGTAAAACTCAAACCCTATATTTAATAACCATAATAGGTACCAACTTTATGTGGGTAAAACTCAAACCCTATATTTAATATTCATAATAGGTACCAAGTTTATGTGGGTAAAACTCAAACCCTATATTTAATAATCATAATAGGTACCAACTTCCTAAATAATTTGCATATCGGCTGAATAAGAAACTCACCTCTGCTTCTACAAATTTATCAGCCGTTGATAAAATAGGGGGATGTCAACCATTTATTTTGAAATAGTGTACTGTATCAGGGACTGACAGAAACGGAGAGGTTGAATTAAATAAAATAAAAGGAATTCAAATTAAAAATCTTAGTTCCAAATTTTTTATTGTTTAAATACTTCAAAAAGAAAGAAAGAAACAATCCTGCATTTCATATACGGCGATACACTCGACTGATTACATAAATCTCCGCTGCTGTTTCTTGTGGGCGAAAACGAAAATTGCATATACCTCTTTTAGAGGTCATCAGTGGTCGTTTAATCTCGCAATATGGATATTTCTGCTTGTATGGGGTTATACGCTTTAAAAACAAGGTCTTATCACAGAAGAAGATTTAGTAGATGTAAATACACGGATGAATGCATATGAAAGTTGTAACATAATTCAAGCTTGACGATCAAATATATTGAAAGAACGATTATTGAAAATGACAGAAGTGTGAAATAAGCTATTAATTTGTCTACTTGCTGTAAAGCACAAAGCTACATTCGTGCTCTGCCCCCCGCGTGTATCGAAACCCGATTTTTAGCGCTATAAGCCCACTGAGTTACCGCTAAAACACCTGGGGGCAATAAGAAAGAAATGTAACAGTCCTTTATATACATATACATAAACACCTCTCCACAGTTGTTATATGACAGTACTGACTATATAAAGATAACGGTATCAGACTATATATAAATATAAATATATATATACCTGAAGCCAAACTATTGTAAAAAAAAACTATTTTATCTATACCGGTTTTTTTCCTTAAAATTTAGGGTACTTCTGAATACACTGATAGTTAGCACTTAGTGAAAACGGAAATTCCGTGTCATAAGATACCTTAAGGAAACACCATTACAGACCGTTTCGTTTTCCTAATGACCTTGTGATGTGGTCAAATGCCCTTGTATTTCAAGCCATGCTTTCGTTGTGCTTCGTTTAGTGTTTGAGAGGTTGAAAATTATTAACAGTCTTAGGCCTCGCTTTCTTAGTAGATAAATAAATGAAGAATTTCAATTATATGTAGATTACATGTTCGTTTTTCTTAGGAGTTTTTGTTGCTTTCGTTAAGGTATGAAAACAGTCAACAAACCTTTCATTATTTAATGTTATTTAACCTATAAAGTTCAAAGTTTGCTACAATAGGTCTGAAAGGTGAATGGTTAAATAATCTCCCAATAGGAAACAGTTACATTCCTCGATGTCGGTGTAGCGAAACAACTATTAATTTTTGTGTCCTTGTGTTTTTTTTTGACCAATTAAACCGGAAATATGCATGTTAAATTGGAGCAAAAAAAAAAAAGACACTTTCACACAAGAGTGGCCAGCAAAAGTGTCTCAACCCTTGATGTTGTTCTTAAAGAGAATTAGAATGGGAATGGTCATGAAATTTGCATCTTACCACCTACTTTATAAAACAAATCTTCAACGTTATGTGTCAGCATAAATATGAATATTTCAGTAACTTGTTCTGATAATGTCTGGACAATTATTATTGTGCCTAGGTTAACATGGGGTTTCTCTGTAACACAAAGGGAGTACGCAACCTACTTGGCAAACAATAGGGCGTTGTTGTTACGAAGTATCTAGTGGGCAAACAACAGGGTGTTCTTGTTACGAAGTATCAAGTGGGCAAACAACAGGGCGTTCTTGTTGCAAAGTATCTAGTGAGCAAACAACAGGGTGTTGTTGTTACGAAGTATCAAGTGGGCAAACAACAGGGTGTTGTTATTACGAAGTACCAAGTGGGCAAACAACAGGGGGTTGTTGTTGCAAAGTATCGAGTGGGCAAACAGGGCGTTACTGTTACAAAGTATACAGTAGGCAAACAACAGAGCGTTGTTATTAAGAATTATACAGTGGGCAAACAACAGGGCATTATTTTTACGAAGTACCAAGTGGGCAAACAACGGGGCGTTGTTTTTAAAAAGTACCAAGTGGGCAAACAACAGGGCGTTCTTGTTACGAAGTATCGAGTGAGCAAACAACAGGGCGTTCTTGTTGCAAAGTATCGAGTGTGCAAACAACAGGGCGTTGTTGTTAAGAAGTATCGATTAGGCAAACAACAGGGCGTTGTTGTTACTAAACAAGTTAACCTGTTGATTAATGCTAACGTCAATTAAAAGTTTGCTGTTGAACAAATAGCTACACGATGTGCTCTGCCAACCGTGGGTATCGAAACCGAATTTTTAGCATTATAAGCCTTTAGATTTACTGCTGAGCCACTACTGGACAACGTTAATTATAAGTAGAATGACTAAAATTGTAACACTAAATCCAACTTCGTGTTTTGTCAAGAAAAATATAACAAAAACAAAATTATCTAGGAACGAAAATACAACCCCCAGGTTTCCAATTAATGTAACAGTAAAATTTTTATATAGTAAATGTAGCGTTTCTATGTCTAGATCACAAACTAACTTTTTAAGCCGCTCAAAATTCTAGTAAGCTTATAAAGTGATAATAATAATAACTTTTATTGATTTTCAGACATTAGCCGATTTTGTTTTATATTTCGTGCAATGCCATCAAAAACATTATTAAATATCAAAAAAGTACATTCTAATATCATTTCGCGTCCCCTCCCGGGTGGTTAGTGACCTTGACTCCCAATCTCCCAAACGTGGGGGCGTTATAATGCTACGGTCAATTCCACTATTCGTTGGTAAAATAGTAGCCAAAGATTTGGCGGTGGGTGGTGATGACTAACTGCCTTTCCTCTAGTCTTACACTACTAAATTAGGGACGGCTAGTGCAGATAGCCCTCGTGTAGCTTTGCGCGAAATTCAAAATAAGCTAAACCCCTCCCCAGTGGCTCAACGGTAAGTCCGAAGGTTTCCATAGCTGTGGTGGGTAGAGATTTAAGCTTAACTACAAACAAATGTAATTTCCCATAAAAACTTAGAACGGGGCAACAGTCAGTTGTGTGAAACATTATCATTGCTAAATATAAAGGATCTGGCAAAGTTATGTTCTGATGCTAATAAAAAAATAATCCGCCATTTTCGTAGATTGTTTAATAACCAGAAAAATCGCCAGAAAAATATCGTAGAGTATGTATGTAACTATGTATGTATGTATCATAAACTGTAATCCAAAACAGCTTAGTTAAATAATGTTAAACCTTATCTTTTTTTATAAACAAAAAATAAATTATAGTTTATTTACGCCTTACCTGAACACAAGGGAACTGGAAGTCGAGTATGTATGTAACTATGTATGTATGTATCATAAACTGTTATCCAAAACAGCTTAGTTAAATAATGTTAAACCTTATCTTTTTTATAACAAAAAATAAATCATAGTTTATTTACGCCTTACCTGAACACTAGGGAACTGGAAGTCGAGTATGTATGTAACTATGTATGTATCATAAACTGTAATCCAAAACAGCTTAGTTAAATAATGTTAAACCTTATCCTTTTTTATAAACAAAAAATAAATCATAGTTTATTTACGTCTTACCTGAACACTAGGGAACTGGAAGTCTGTCTGTTAGATATTTATGTTTATTTCTTCACTTTATTGTTATTTTACTTAGAGGAAAGTTCTTTTGAGTAAAATTCTAGAACATAGAACATAGTTTTAAAAAAAACTATTATTTATTGCAAAGGTTCTATACCCATGAATTTTATCTCTAACAATTTAATATCAACCGAAGAATCTTTTGATGGAAGTAACTAGATGTTTGCGCCATCTATTGACATAAATTTTCAATGAAAGTCATAACTTTACGCAGAAAATGTTATACAACTTATCGCGTGTCAACAATCATTTGGTAGGCCTCTAGATTTCGGATTTGGCAAGCTGGTTTTGAATATAATTTACAGTTTCAATATAAAGTCAAATATGTAAAAGTGGAGGTGCTACATCCCCCCACCCCTCGATTCCGACGCTATAAAATTAATTGGGGATACTGAATGATATTGATCGGTACATTGGAGCTCCTGTGAATCATGGGGGAGGCAACTTTGAACCCCACAGAGGACGGATATTTTATGTTAGTCGTTTTTATTGTTTTATTAGCACAAAGCATTAGCGCAATGGACCGTATCTGTTCTGTCCACTGCGAAGAATCAAACCCCGGATTTTAGCGTTATAAGTCCACAAACACACTGCTGATACCCTCAGAGGATCTATGCTAATCACTAAAAACTCCCTAGGTGAGTGACGTAGTTTATCCAAACGATTTAATACAGAACATTAATACAATTTTCATAAACACATCTGGCCCGGCATGGCCAGATGGTTAGGGAGCTCGACTCGCAATCTGCAGGTCGCGGGTTCGAATCCCCGTCCCACCAAACATGCTCGCCCTTTCAGCCGTGGAGGCGTTATAATGTGACGGTTAATCCCACTATTCGTTGGTAAAATAGTAGCCCAAGAGTTGGCGGTGGGTGGTGATGACTAGCTGCCTTCCCTCTAGTCTTACACTGCTAAATTAGGGACGGCTAGCGCAGATAGCCCTCGTGTAGCTTTGCGCGAAATTCAAAATAAACACATCTAATAAAACATGATGCCGTAGAACCTAAGAAGTTATTAATTTGCTTTTTTGTTTTTGTTTAAACACATAACTAGATCTTGAACTGCGATGGAAACATTTCCTTAGTTTCATTGTAAAAATACTAAGACAATGCTTAGAATCAGTACTATTTATGATTTTGAATAAATACACTATTTCTGTGAATAGCATAGAATACGCCATCCAGTGGCACAGCCGTATGTCTGCGGACTTACAGCACTCGAAATCTGGTTTCGATATCAGTGGTGGACAGAGCACAAATAGCCCATCGTGTAGCTTTGTGCTTTTCAAACAAACAAGTATAGAATACATATTATAATCAATTGTTTATTAATTCGAAAATATACATTAATTTCTGTTAATCTCTGCGAAACTCAGAAAAAGATAAGTTGCCGAATAATATAAAATACAACTATCTTAAACTATCTTTTGAAAACCGAACGTTATTTTTAACTTCAAATTTCAAGCACGTTAGTTTTATCCAGCGATCATTAACGTATTCCAGTTTGATGTGAAACATTTTAAACGAATCAGTGTTAATAAAAGCACACAATATCATACGTATCAGTTAAGAGTTAGTAAAAACAACAACAACAACAAAATAAACACAGTAAATGGAACAAACTATTAATAGTTGAAATTAGTTTCGAATCATACGTATCAGTTAAGGGTTAGTAAAAACAACAACAACAAAATAAACACAGTAAATGGAACAAACTATTAATAGTTGAAATTAGTTTCGATACAATCGTGTGTCCTCTTTATTGTCACGAAAAATGGTCACCAACGCCTACGTGACCCCGGAACTTTGAATTCCCTTAAGGACATACGTGGTCAGAAATCTGTTTAACTTGAACTGACATTGGGAAGATAAATACGAGACAATGTTGCCCATCAGTTGAAAGTCAACAACATTTTTATACAACGTAATTAAAAAGAAAGCTTTTTACGTTCAATACCTTCCAAAGTACACTTCATGCTGAACAAGTTTCTGAGCACCAGTGTCTTTAAGGGAATTCGAATTTCCGGGGTCACGTTGACGTTGGTGACCATTTTTTACTACCAGAGGACAACATGAGACTGAAGAGGACATGCGGATGTGTCGAAACTAGTTCTCTAGTTTGAAGTTTTCTGCTTAGTTTACTCCATTTAATGTGTGTGTGTGTGTTGTTTTTTTTCTTCACTAATTATTGAATCAATGTCTTCTCTCACCTTAAGTTTGGGAGATTTGGTGGTCTGAAGATCGTGTGGTTGACAAACTCTTATTGTTTCTAATGAAGCTATTTCTTCGATGGATTCGCTAAGCTCTGTATTCATAGCCCTATTCTCCCGAATCTTAACAGCACTGGAGTCAATTTCTTCCGTACACGAATCTAACTGGGGCTGATAAGCTTTTGATTCGTGAACTCTCACTGCAGATGGTTCAACTTCTTCAAGTAAATTATTTTTCTCTTCTTTTGACGAGTCGTCACTGTTTTCCGTCTTCGTGTCTCGTTTACCCAGTTTCTGTTTTTTAGTTATGTGACTTGTCTTCAACGATTGAGTTTCTTTCTCATTAAACTGGACAACTCCAAACAAACATTTGGGACTAGGGGGTCCACGTGGCACGAAGTTGCTCCACGAGAAAGGTGTTTCGAGCATTTCATCAATATCCTGACATTGTCCAATAAACAAGGACAACTTTTTTCGAGCCTCATCTTTGAGATTTTCTTCTTTTTCTAAAATAGCATTATTACATTCACTGACTTCCATTTCTTTGTCGGATATTGGCAAAGGTGTATTAATGAAATTCTCACGCTCAAAATTATTTTCAAACTCTTCAAATGTTTTTAGTTCTTCACCTGTGACATCCCTAAGAAAAGTATCAATATCTCTGCATCCGCTTATGAATTTTGGCAAAAATCGATTCACACCACACTTTGGAGTCTTTCGGGTTGTTTTATTGGGTTTTTCTCTCGCTACATCTGCCGTTTTTTCTTGAGACGTACTCTCTTCTTCAGTGGGACCTACGGTGAGCGTGGGAAGCACAGTACGTCTTTTAACTTCCGGAAGCCCAGAGTCTCCATGAGACGAGTCATTATGAACATCATTAACTGTTTTGAAATCGTCTGCTTCGACTTTCTCGATTGCTTGTTCATGAATCGTACAAGGATTTTGTTCTTCGCCATCCTTGTTTTTTGCACTTATTACTTTTACTGTTGAGTTTTCATTTTTACTTTTACTACTTTCTTCCGAACACGTTTCCTCGGGGAAGATGTCTACTTCTGGGCATGGTGTTTGTTTTTCCGCTTTAACTGTCTCCAAACGTTTTGCATGAATATTAACAGGAAACGCGTGCACAGTGGGCGAATCACCCTTACGATTTTGCGAATGACCTTTTGTGGCTTTTTCTTCAGGAGAACTCCACTCTTCTTTTCCTTTTTTTGAAGATTTTTTATCACTTTCATCACGATTTTCCTTCACTATATCCTTCACAGATCCCGATATTATGGGCGATTTCGTTTCGTTGGCTGAATCTTTTCTACTCAATGCTGTTTCAATAGAAACAACTTCTTCTGGTTCCTCTTGCCTTCCATGTATCTCCTTTTTGTTGACCTTTTTCTTTGTATCTTTGTCAGTAGACTCTATATGGACCTTCCCGTCAAAATCATTAATTGATGAGCGACGCAACTGATATTCAGATTGAGTAGACCAAACATTATCTCCTAGCGACTTTCGTCTAGAAAAAAATGAGTCATCATTCTGTAACTTTTCTTTTGGTTCTTTTTTATATGGTAGTGGAGAGAAGCCTTTGGAAGTTCCAATAGTAGCTGTCTTATCGTCTTCAAAATTATTATTCTTGGAACTTTTCCATTTTATTTTGGGCCGACTTGTTCTACTTTCACTACTCTTCTCGTCAGTTTGAGAGTCATTGCCACTCGATGAGGCAGTTGAAATATGATTCTTTAATAGGTCAGTAGAGGAACTTCTTGATGTGTCGTTTCTATTAACTTCGAACACGTCCTCTCTACTTCCTTCCATTCCAGGAAGTTTGCTTTTCGAGGATTCCCAGTTACGTCCTGGTTCGTTTCTTCCAATTTCACTCGTTGAAATGCTACGAGTGACATCAGAATTGTTTCTTGAACTAGAAATACTTTTATTATCCTTTATATCATCAGGAGAAAATCTTTTTATCCCTTGTTGGCTACCGTCATCTTGGTTTTCATTGTAATTTTGTTTATGATCAGAATCAAGACTCGTGTTTATTTCTGTATTTTTAAAATCCTTGTTCAAGTCCCATTCCTCCGAAGTTTGTTTATCTAAGTGATCTTTGTCAACTGATATTTCTCGCGAAAGGGGTACATCATTTTCCACATTTGATATATTAATAGCCAAAGGATCACAAAGTGTCTTAGTTTGAATAGACACAGAAGGTTCCTTTTCACGTTTTTCTTCTTCTGAACTTCTCCGTGAGTAATTTAGCGTACTAATGGCTGAAGTCCTATAGGAACGATAAGAAGAAGTGGTATACTTGCTGTAATATCTGTCAAAATATAGCAAAGATGGTCCTGTTGCCAAATATTTATGACGTTGTCTAGTGGTGGTGAAATGTTGACCAGGTAGGTCCTGTGGATCAACCTGTTGTCCAAACGATACTTTATTTACGGGAATTGACTTTTTAAGTGTTGACTTTTTCAATTTTGCAGGAGCAGAGATGGTGTTAGAATTACCTTCTTCAGATTTCATTTCAACTGATGGTGATGTAGCTCGGCATTGTACAAACTCTTCTTCATTGGATGAAGATTCTTCTTCCAATTCAGAATCTGACGCGAAATTTGTAGCAACCTTTACATCTTCAGTTTTTGATTCTGATTTGGTTAAAACGGAGTTTCTATTCTTGTCGTTTATCTCTGTAAGATTTTGACTGCTCTGTCTGGAGTAAGAAAAGTCCTCGTTACTCCTGTTCTTCGAATAATTTCGTGTTGAACTACTTCTTCTGCTTGTTCGTGACTCGGCTTTGCTGTTTGACCTGGTCACTCTGTTTGACCTGGAGTAACCAGATATCGGGTACTCACGACTATTAGTTTTCGAGTAAGGGATGTAAGGCCTAGTGCTGACATGATCGCTTATAGAATATACACTTCTAACAAAGTCAGACTCTTCCCTGTCCAATTTTCGAGAAAAGGAACCATAAGTCTGAATTGCTGAAGGTGAACAAAGATATCTATCTAGTACATTACCATATGGACTATATGCTTGGCCAGTACTAGAATAACTTGTCTTCACATAGTTAGATGGACATCCTATTATACCACAGTCGGATATATAACCCGAGAGCCCATAATCTGAAGCGCAACCGGACCTGTTATAGTCTATTGTGCATCCGCACTTGTAATCAGATCTGTATCTAGAACAAGATTTTCCGTAATCGGAATTGTAGCAGGAACAAATATGAACACAGCATTTTCCGTTATCACACGACGTATACGAATCACTAGCTTTCCCATAGCAAGTATAGCCACCTGGTGGAGCTGCTGAAATTCCTGATCCACAGTACTTGCTGTAAGTCGGGATCTAGAGAAATAATACTCAGGTTATTTAACTAAACCATTACTAAAAGTAGTAAAATACCAACACACAGTTATTATAGTAAAAGCTCACTGTAATACAACCGAACTTTACTAACGAAATCACTAAAAAAAAAGTGAAAAAAAAAGTCAAGTAGTAAACTTGATAAAATTGTGTACAAACAAGTGACAAACATGGTAACCACACCTGAAGCTACGTTATATTCACCTCACGTCATAGTTCTTGAGATAGCAGCTACTCAAATGTGAATGTTTACTTGGTAATCACATTCTAGTTTCTGTGTTAATTGCTTCTGGAATGATCACAGAAACAATTTATATATTTAATAACAAATACAATAACAATATATATCAGCTCGTATGGCGATAGAGGCATTGGCTTCATCACGTTTCATTATGGCAGTTTGTAAAAGCTGTGTCATTACAATATATCTTTTTGAAACAAATCTAACCTATGTAGTTTTAGTGTTCCGTCTTACAATAATGTACTATTTCACAGGAACCACCGTAATATTAAACTATCTGCATGTTAATCGCACTCTTTCTTCATGAGTTAATATAATCTCTACGTGTTTAGGAAGTGAAGTATGAAAGAGTTAAATTAATTTGTAAAATTAACGATATTGTCAGGTTATGAAAGAGTGAAAGTAATTTGTAAAATTAACGATATTATCAGGTTATGAAAGAGTGAAAGTAATTTGTAAAATTAACGATATTATCAGGTTATGAAAGAGTGAAAGTAATTTGTAAAATTAACGATATTATCAGGTTATGAAAGAGTGAAAGTAATTTGTAAAATTAACGATATTATCAGGTTATGAAAGAGTGAAAGTAATTTGTAAAATTAACGATATTATCAGTATTTTAACAGCTTGTAAACTCTTATTTTTAATTTCTTGGTAATGTATTATGACTATAGTTTCGAAAATTTGAATGCTATATTAGTTTTTGCATGAGTTATTTTAAATATATATAAAAGTGTATAAAACCTACCTTACTTCTTCCCACTTTACTGTTGTCATATGTCGCGTCACCTGGTCTCTGGAAGAGAAAGGAAAAATGCAACGTTAGATACGAAAATTGAAAGGTAAGTTCCAAAGAAATACTCTTTAAAAACTTTATTTTAAAATAACCTTGATAGAATATATTAAATGTCAACAAATTACTAAAATATAAATACTGTGCCGGAAACATTATTTGATTATCTATCCTCAATATAACTTAATTTGACACATGGATAATTATTTCAGAATGTGTTAAGACTCCTCTTAGGCCCATGTCACCCTGATGTGTTATTCTATGCCCAATACGATACACGTTCGTTGGTCTAGAAGTTCAAAGTTATTGTCTCTATATCAGGAGGCCCAGCATGGCCAGGTGGTTAGGGCGATCGACTCGCAATCTGCGGGTCGCGGGTTCGAATCCTCGTCCCACCAAACATGCTCGCCCTTTCAGCCGTGGAGGCGTTATAATGTGACGGTCAATCCCACTATTCGTTGGTAAAAGAGTAGCTCAAGAGTTGGCGGTGGATGGTGATGACTAGCTGCCTTCCCTCTAGGTTTACACTGCTAAATTAGGGACGGCTAGCGCAGATAGCACTCGTGTAGTTTGCGCGAAATTCAAAAAACAAACAAAATGTATCAGGAAATGTAATGTATTTGAAATCTCTTTTTTGGGGGGGAGGGAGAGCAAAATAATTGTAGGTTCAGATAAGTATATAATTACAAAAGCTTCAAGTTAAGTTCGAAAGTTATGGAATACATAAAAAACAACATTTAATGTTAAAATATTCGTTTAAGTTTGATACACATGTTTTTAAGATTGAGAGGAAGTAAAGACGACTGAATACGAATACTTTTAAAGTAACGAAACACCGTACAAACTCTCGTGAGAGACGAGATATCGGTGAAAAAACAAGCAACAAAATTCTAACATCCTTGACGAACATTATACTTCGTGGTAAACTGATAATGCGGTTTTAGGCGAATTAATTAAACCTTCTACGTTATGAATTGGGGGAATACATTTGTAGAGGCAATTCTACCTGTTTCTCGAACTACTGCAGTACAGCGATAGAGTATGTAGTGGTAAGAGCAAATAAATTAGAATTTCAACCTTATGCAATCTGCAGTCATGCTTGTCGTGTCAAATTATGCAACTTGTAACCACCTGAATAATAAACGTAATCTACTTTCATGGTTTATTTCACTTTGTGTACGTAAAATAAATAGCACCTGCTTTTAATTTGTTTTTGTAACAAGATTCTACATATTTTTTCTAAGTTCTTTTTTTTTTTAATTTAAAGATTCTTATTTGTATGTTTTTGAAGTTAAGCACAATGGGCTATCTGTGCTCTGCCCACCACGGGTATTGAAACCCGGTTTCTAGCGTTGTAAGTCCGCAGATATACCGCTGTGCCACTAGGGACATTAAAACAAGAGAGCAACATACGTTTATATTCCAAAAACAGATTGCTTTAAGTAGTATAAAGAAAATGTGTGGTTTAAAGATAATTTGTAAATTACATGTACGAGTTAAGTTTGTTTGATTGGCCGATGAAAAAAAACAATTGAAATATACATGTTTGTTAATTTTCAATTTAACACCAAAGTGTTAAACACACATTTTGCAGAGAAAAGACTTGCGCTGCGACATCCTACTTATATCGAAGTTGGAATTTGGAAAAACTTTACTAAGAGATTTTCTCAAACAATTAAATTTAACGCTAACAAGTCAGCAAAGTTCAATGTCTTCAGTTTCAAAAATCTCCATTTTGTGCAACTCTTTCCACTGTTTCTGTTTCTTTTTTTTTTTGGCAAGTTAAGACAAGATTATCAGATTTAGCTCGCTTCTTCTCTCATTCGTGTTTCCAGAATGTTCTTTTCTTGTTAATGTCATGATATCCTTTTAGATGGTAAAAACTCTAGTACACCGGAAGTTTCCTAGCGTCAGCTTATAGTTCTGTTTACAGGGGTCAATACCCTTCTACATTTTTTTAAAACTTTTGTTTGAAGTTTTAACTCGAAAAAAGTTACTTTTTTAGATGAAAAGCTTTTTCCAAACTTCAACTTCGCATTTTTAAAACTGTATGCTATGTTAAACAAATTTTATAAAAAGTTTACCAAATTCTGAACAGTCGGTGTTGAATTTTTTATTCAAATGAAACCTTTCTTAAAGAAAAAGTTAAATCAGAAACTTTTAGCTAATTCGAAATACTATATAAAGACCTATGTTAATAAGTTTCTAACATTTTAAAACAAACCTCTACCTAAGTTTCTAAATACACTATGATTACTCGTAATATGTTTAGGAACTACAGATTTCAGTTACAAAGAAATCATTAGATAATGTGTAACTTTAAAAATAATTGAATCGTAAAAAAAAATAAAAAATCCATGATTGATGCTCAATATTGGTTTCGTGTTGCAGCGCCATCTATATTTTATTGTTGAAAGCCGTTGAAGTTAATTTCCAAGAAGCTCTGGTTTTGTTTATTTTAGGCACTGCAGGGTCGAGAGCCAAAAACATTAGGAAGTAGGAAGAGGTAAAACAGTTAGTGAACTTATGGTCTCTAAAATGTGCTTACAGGGGGAAACTCCGCGCTTGTTTTAAAACATTAAATAAAAAACAAAACAAAGAAGAAGAACAACAACAAAAATTAGGCTACAGCTAATTGCTATCTCAATAAAAAAATCAAAATACATTTTACTGCCGGCTATAAATGTTTGTAAAATTCTTCCATTATAGTGAACAATGAATAAAGAAATATAAAATCAAATATTTTAGAATAGAATAGAATACGGTTAATATAAAAAAGTCAAATAAATGTGTCTGAATACCATGCAAAAATAATTGCCAAGACCAAACTGTACGTGTGTTAAATCGTTTTAAATAAGTTGTGCAAACGAATAGATAATCTTTACTATTACTAATGTATTAAGATTTAGAGTATTGTTTAGCATGAATGTTGTTTTTAATGTTTTCATCTCACCAGGGTGATTAAATGGTAAGTCTCACGGCTTATACTGCTAAAATTCGGGTTTCGACAACAGCGATGGATAGAGCACAGATAGCCCATTGTGCAGGTTTGTGCTTATTAATAAACAAAACCTTTTCACACTGTCTCAAACTAAACTACACAATTCGATTCCCCCATGTGTAGTTTCCAGCTGGAAAAGATCCGGCATGGTCAGGTGGTTAGGGAGCTCGACTCGCAATCTGAAGGTCGCGGGTTCGAATCTCCGTCTCAACAAACATTCTCGCCCTTTCAGCCGTGGGGGCGTTATAATGTGACTGTCAATTCCTATTTAAAGCAGATAGAACTGTCACATGTGTGTTTGATATTGGTTATTGTTTCCTTTTTATGTCCAGAAACGAGAATGATTGTGGAATTCGACAATAATAAAAATAGTTTTGGACTTCAAAAATATTCCACTTCTCCAGTTTTCTGTTATAAATGAAAAAACACAACTTTGCTAAGGAAAATGACTGAAAACTGTTGTCGTTGTTTTAGTACAAAGCCACGCAACGAAACATTTACTCTATATCCACCGTGGGGAACAGAGCTAAATTTTATAATCCCCTCTTATCTTGCATAAAACAACAACAAAATGAGAGGGGGGAGGAATGGAGGTTTTTGAAAGTGAAGACATTCAGCTTTGCTTACTTGTTAGTGTTAAGATTAATATGCTTGCGAAAATTTCTTTGTTAATCTTTTGAAATGCCAACCTCAATATAAATAGGATGTCACAGGATGTGACAGGATGTGACAATAGGATGTGACAATACGATGTGACAATACGATGTGACAATAGGATGTGACAATAGGATGTGACAATACGATGTGACAATAGGATGTGACAATACGATGTGACAATAGGATGTGACAATACGATGTGACAATAGGATGTGACAATAGGATGTCACAGGATGTGACAGGATGTGACAATAGGATGTGACAATAGGATGTGACAATAGGATGTGACAATACGATGTGACAATACGATGTGACAATAGGATGTGACAATACGATGTGACAATAGGATGTGACAATAGGACGTCACAGCGCAAATATTTTCTCCCAAAAAAATACGGGAGTTTCTTTTAGTGCAAAGTTACACAATGGGCTATCTGCGCTCTGTCCACTGCCCGGAATCGAGTTCCAGATCTTAGCGTTTTAAGTCCGTAAACTTACCGCTGATTCTTGGGATAAAACACACTCACTCTCATGTTTTAAAATTTATTAATATAATTATTATTTTCTCTTTTCAGAGAACTAGTGTACTTAAATAGTTTCTAAATAAATACTATCGGTTTTACACCTTCAAAGGTTACCTTTGCTGGCGAGGGAGGAAGGGAAGCTATAATCGGCTTGTAATTTATGATGTGTCAAAATAGTCCTGCTAACCAGCCACAATTTACTTGGCTGACTAGCAAAGGTTTGAGGGTGCCAACTTGTAGTATAGCAAATTATTGCAGAAGTGAAAGTACAGATTTCTTGGCGGGTATAAGATGGATAGGTGCCATGTTTAGTGTTTGCCTTTATTAGTGTAGTCGCTAAAATGTACAACTCCTGAAAAATTGAAAACGCTTGTCTTTGTCACTTCTAATAGATAGAAACTGGAATATATATGGTTAGATATATTGTAAATAAGTATTCCAATATTTATTTTCAATATACTTTTCCAACAGAAAATAGTTCCCGAAAATAGTCCCACTTTTTTTATCTCTATGGAGAGTTTCAGATTTCACCATATTAGTCCTTCAATAGTCCTCATATGTAAACTTGGATGTTTTTTCACCTAAAACAACCTTGTAGGTCCAGAAGGATTACTAAATTACACACATGCGTTTTAATTGTAAAGTAACATGGGCAAGTGGATCAAAGAGATCACCAAATGTCACATTTGTTTTCTTGGTCATTATTTGTTATGAGTTCCAGTAAACCAGTGATGAAAGCTAACTTATTTTCTGTGTTTGGAGGTGCATTCATGGAACATTCAATATTAAATCCTTTTAAGGGGCACTCTTTGTGGGCTTTCACCCAGTATTAATGAAGTAAATTGATATAAGATACTTTACAGTCACATATCCATCAGTGGGAAACTTGGGTTAGAGATGTATACTGTTGTATTAATGACAGTTGTAATGGAGAAACAGAGAATATATATGGTTAGATATATTGACTAGAAATACTTTGTAGATTTCAGCATGCAGATGAGGCCCTTGTTAACATTGACAGGTATGATATTATTCAGTCAATTCAAGCTGGAAAGGGGGTTAAAAGCTATGGAGATTCAGTCAGAGGAAGAGTTATAAAACCGCCAGATAATCTGAAGCATTTGTTCTCAAACAGCTGTTGAACGTCTTGTGTCTGATTGATTGGCGTACAAGACTCATAGCTTTCCAACGAATATACAATTGTACTCCAGATGACAACTACAGCAAGATTACACGTGCAGGTCACGAGGTGGCCCACATCTTTAATCTGACCACGAGGACGCTGACAATCGAATATTTGTTGACTGTGAACACTTTTCACAGTATCATTGGATAACAAATGTTTGATCAAGTTTTCTCCAGACATAGAGTACGCTGCTACCATTTTACTGGAAAATATGGTTTAACGAACGTGGAAGACATGGTTTAACGAACGTGGAAGACATGGTTTAATGAACGTGGAAAAACATTGTTTAACGAACGCGGGAAGACATAGTTTAACGAACGTGGAACACATGGTTTAACGAACGTGGAAAAACATGGTTTAACGAACGTGGAAGAACATGGTTTAACGAACGTGGAAGACATGGTTTAACGAACGTGGAAGACATGGTTTAACGAACGTGGAAGACATGGTTTAACGAACGTGGAAGACATGGTTTAACGAACTTG
>NW_013669429.1:0-4937 GCF_000517525.1 Limulus polyphemus
ACTTATTCATTTTTTCGTTTTTCTGAACTTATTAACTTCTATTTTTACACTTTAAAGAATATGTCTCGATTATTACAGGGGAAACGCCATCTTCTAGTTTATCAGACTGACATATTTATGCGTCGCAGGTGTCCTAGCGAGTAGATAACACACTAACTTTTGTAACCAGCAATATAATTGGTTCCACGTGCATTACCGTGATGCAACTTGTATATTATAAACCTGATAATCAGCAGAAGTATACACTTACTCTACTTATCTCCCCAGAATGATAAATATTCTTAAAATTAAAATTTCAGAGCTTCTGACTTTATACTTTACCATTTTCCTTCTCTATCGGCTTGTTTTTGTGCTTTACTATCTCAACATCTGCCTTAATGTTTCTTTTATACCCTAAATTCTCTTTAAACATCCGTTCTACCACAGTAATAATTTCACTAGCTGGGAAAAGAAGATTCAATTTTAATAATTCTCTCTAATTATTCGTGATTTTACTTGGATGAATAACACAAACAATACTTGTCTGTGAAAATATCGTTTCTTTGCGCAATATCCTCACACTTTTCTATTTTCAGTGGGAATTCAATATTATGTAGTAAGCCGAAAAAAGTTTGTTTGTTTCGTATATTCGAGGCGATAAACTACACAATGACTATGTACGCTAACCGTTCCTAGTTTTGAACTGACCAGAGGGAAAACAGTTAATCTATAGTACTCACCACCAACTCTTGGACCCAAAGTGCGAAATATGATTTTACGGCAACGGGACACGAATCATGAACCCTTGGAATTGGTTTATATGTTTGTTGTTTGTTCAGGTATATGTGTAGTTTACACATAACTCGTTTTATAAGTTAGTTGTTTGTTCAGGTATATGTGTAGTTTACACATAACTCGTTTTATAAGTTAGTTGTTTGTTCAGGTGTATGTGTAGTTTCCACATAACTCATTTTATATGTTTGTTGTTTGTTCAGGTATATGTGCAGTTTCCACATAACTCGTTTTATATGTTTGTTGTTTGTTCAGGTATATGTGTAGTTTCCACATAACTCGTTTTATATGTTAGTTGTTTGTTCAGGTATGTGTGCAGTTTTCTCATAACTCGTTTTATATGTTTGTTGTTTGTTCAGGTATGTGTGCAGTTTCCTCATAACTCGTTTTATATGTTTGTTGTTTGTTCAGGTATATGAGCAGTTTCCACATAACTCGTTTTATAAGTTAGTTGTTTGTTCAGGTATGTGTGCAGTTTACACATAACTCGTTGGTCAAGAAAGTCGTTAACTTAAAGATAGCGCCCTTTTCTAACTGTGGGAAATATAATTGCAAGGTAGTATGTGACAGACTCCAAGATAATTCGCTTCAATAATATAAGAAAAATATTAATAAAAATGAACTGATGAACAAACTAAAGAGTTACGTATTACATGATGAACCAAGCCTTAAGTACTTCTCCCCTCTAAACATCATAAATAAGAAACTTACGGTGATACCTATCTGATGATTTAGTATACTAATTACATACCCTACTTTGTGGAAGGTAATAATTGTTTCATTTAACAGATTAAGCACTTATGTCTTTAAATTCAAAGCCAATAGTCTATAAAAAAAAGTGGATATGAGCGTTTTTCAGGGGATTTTTTTTATCTCCTTTCTCGTGCAAAAATTCTAGCCTTGTACACCGCCGGATATTTTCCAGTTACCATACAAAAACTTACGGTAATTGAGCCAACCAACTCTGGATGATGGATGCTAACATACACACAAACACATGCACACAATGGATCGTATTTATAGTAAGATGTATTGATTACTCGAGAACCTTATATGTCATTCAAGATCTGTTTGGTTTTTCGTTTATCCAAGGTTAGTTAGAATACCATTTGAAGCAGTCATAGCATGTGTTATTAATGTAGAAATGTGCTCATCATCTGAAAATATAACACAATAAAACTGACGATGTTTTTTGTTTTCTTTTCAGCACTTCGTTCTAAATTGGTATGAGTTTTGACTCGTACATCAAATATGTAAAAAATGGCAATGGTAAAATATTGTCCGTTTTATTGTACAGTCGTGATCTCCAAAATGTTACCTGCATTGTTGATGATGGCGTCTAGCCTGTCCTCAGTGTCCGCAAATTCCTTTGCAAATTCCCATACAGTGTCCAGACTGTTGAGGTCCATAAACATGACTCGCAAGTTGAAACTTCCTGTCCGTTTTCGAAGAAAGAAAGCTGTTGAATCCCGTCGAGCCTTAGTCCGGCAAGCAACAACTACTCTCGCCCCCCGCCTAGCCAGTTCCACAGCCAGGGCCCGTCCAACACCGAAACTACCGCCTGTTCAAATTACAAAAATTATGTCTATTTTTTCATTTCGATTTTGACAATTTAAATATATGAAAATGTAAATGTATCACATATAGACATAATACAACTGATATTACAAAATACATGTCTAAGTAATTATTTTCAAATATTCTAAATAACAAATAGTTACTTTGGCTTCTATTTTCACTTGATGAATGTTTTCCCAAACTAATAATTGTCTACTCGAAGAATCCTGGTAGATAAACAGATTAAACTGTCTAATACTTAATATGTTTATTATACTCTTATATGAGCTGCAACTGTAGGTAATTATTAGATTTCGATGAAATAATTTTATACAGAAAACTATATAATGATTACATATAACCGATTAACGTCTGTATAACCTAATTCGGGAAAATATTTACAAATAGGTGTATATATCTTGGTCGAATCCAAAGAAGTAATATTTAGTATATAAAACACATGAAAATAAAAACTGTATTGATATAAATTTACTATTATTACCAATGTTACTCAGTTGTTTATCGTTTGTGACGTTTCGATCGTGTGTTGTTGTTTTTTTATTCTCTGTCATATTCAGCTACTTTTGGCCCAGTTATTTTGAATTGGATAAAGAACTGACGATTTTTTCTTGTTTTTCTTTTCTTTTTTATTAAAGCTATTTTTTATTTGAACACATGTTAAATATGTCATGTCAACAGCAGATGAACTCTGGACTTTATCAATCAAAAATCATGTTTAATTCCAGACCCTTTTCTCACATATATCATATTTAGTCCATTACCTATTTCACATAAGAGATATGTATAAATAGCATTTTCGATCTATTATTTGGATCCACAAGGAGGTTTTTACTACTTACCAGATCTTATTAGCACCCTAAAGTCTACCTGAAAATACTTTTACACAAAGAGCAAAAAAATAGAAGAAAAGAAAAAATGAAGCTGCTGCGTAAACGCCTAGACTAACGATTAATGGAGACTTATTAGGCTTAACGAGAGCAACGAAATTACGTTTTACTACAGCTATTTATTTTCATATTTATAGTTTAATTGTATCAGAAGTTGATAGTTTGACTGAAGATATCCTTTTCGCTTCTTGAGTTTATTACACATCGTGTACCGTCGTACTGAAGTAAAACTGTAAATAGGGAGAAAGAGAATTACTTTATACTTCTATCCGTTTAAATAAAACCTGTAATTCACCTTCAACTGTTGCAGTGATATCTGTTGAGGAAGACTGTGTAGACATATAATGCAGTTTTTCATAATGCCATTCACGAGTGACTTAATCGTTGATTTAACGATAAGTATTTCGCTAAACTGTCACATTTTAACAAAGTACTCTGTGGTATGTTTTACTCAACTATCGCATTTAATCTTTCAGCTAGTGCATTCCACCTCAACGTGTACTTGTATAAATCTGTAGGAAGTACCAGTAAATTTACACAGTATTTCCTGCTTCGTGAAGGGAAACATTTCATCCTATTCTCCTTGATGGGATCAATAAATATTAACTATTTTAAAATCATTAGAGTTGAAGCATCAGTAAATTTGTAAGCGGTTTCTTAAAACGAACAAGAGAGGGTTGTTTGGAATAGAGCCAGATTTAAGATGTATATTTCCTGAAACGTCAGCCAGAAAATACTGCTATTTATATATACATTTATTTTACATCTGAACGCCACGTTACAATATAACATTTATACATTATCTAGTTAGTTATGTACAAGGTACATTTTGAGATGAAAATCCTACTTTCTGACTTCTATAAATACATCGTTGCAGGATAAACACCATGTTCAAATAAAAAAAGGTACAATTCCGATCAATCGATGACCTTTGTTTTGTCAAGATTTATTAATTCTATTTCAATCTTTAATATTATAATAGATATGTATCGACTTTAGTATAAAAACATTCGATAGACCAAAGCATGTTATACCCTTGTAGAATATTCTGCAACAGAAACCATCTCTTTAGCATTAGGTGTTACTTAAACCTGAGAAAAAAGGAGTAAATGTGCTCTTCTCCCATCCAAAGCAAATTATCAGACGTCACATAATTTCTCTGTCAATCATACATTCTGATAATAATTGTTGTAATTACTAAGTCTTTATTAGTGTAAAAAACTTTTTTCTATTTTAGTGTAAGCAATCTATATATACATATTGCTCTGTGTTAGTGTAAACAAACCACACACATATATGTATATATATACATACATAGGTCGTGATTTTATTTACGTTTATAGAAATGTCTCATAATAAACTCCAGTTTGCGATAAAACAAAGTTAAGAATAATAAACTATTTCAACATCATTTTTCTGGATTACTATAAGCTAACTATCTATACATATTTTCTTTCTATTACTGTAACTGACCACGTATACACATTATCTCTATTAGTGTAAATCAACGAACTATATATTTTCTCTCGGAAATAGTGTAAATATACCATCTATATATATCTTTCCTCTGGAAGAGTGAAAGCAAAAAATCTATACCTTGTGACGGATTTATTATTGTATATTTATTTTGATCTCGATGTTTGTTTAAATTAAATTTATATTTAGAAATATACATATCTTATACGGTTAAATATGTATTGC
>NW_013669429.1:5915-8000 GCF_000517525.1 Limulus polyphemus
ATATTAGTGTAAACAAACCATCTATACATATTCTCTCCGTATTAGTGTAAACAAACCATCTATATATATTCTCTCTATATTAGTGTAAACAAACCATCTATACATATTCTCACTGTATTAGTGTAAACAAACCATCTATATATATTCTCTCAGTATTAGTGTAAACAAACCATCTACATATATTCTCTCCATATTAGTGTAAACAAACCATCTATACCTATTCTCACTGTATTAGTGTAAAAAACCATCTATATATATTCTCTCCATATTAATGTAAACAAACCATCTGTACATATTCTCTCTGTATTAGTGTAAACAAACCATCTATATATATTCTCCTGTATCAACGTTAACAAATCATTTTTATATAATTTCCGTGGATTACTGTAAGCAAACCATCTACATATATTCTCTCCATATTAGTGTAAACAAACCATCTATACACATTCTCTCCGTATTAGTGTAAAAACCATCTATAAATATTCTCTCTGTATTAGTGTAAACAAACCATCTATATATATTCTCGATGTATTAATGTAAACAAACCATCTATATATATATTCTCTCAGTATTAGTGTAAACAAACCATCTATATATATTCTCTCCATATTAGTGTAAACAAACCATCTATACATATTCTCACTGTATTAGTGTAAACAAACCATCTATATATATTCTCCTGTATCAACGTTAACAAATCATTTTTATATAATTTCCGTGGATTACTGTAAGCAAACCATCTACATATATTCTCTCCATATTAGTGTAAACAAACCATCTATACATATTCTCTCCGTATTAGTGTAGACAAACCATCTATATATTCTCACTGTATTAGTGTAGACAAACCATCGATATATATATATTCTCTCTGTATTAGTGTAAACAAACCATCTATATATATACATATTCTCACTGTATTAGTGTAGACAAACCATCTATGTATATTCTCACTTTATTAGTGTAAACAAACGATCTATACATATTCTCTCTGTATTAGTGTAAAAAACCATCTATACATATTCTCTCCGTATTAGTGTAAACAAACCATCTATACATATTCTCTCTGTATTAGTGTAAACAAACCATCTATACATATTCTCTCCGTATTAGTGTAAACAAACCATCTATAAATATTCTCTCTGTAGCAAACTAACCATCCATACAACTTTCTCTTTTATTAATGTGAACAAAATATCTGTGTACGTTGTCTATGTTTTAGTGCTAACAAACAATCTATACATAGTCTCTGCATTATTGAGCATGCGAAATCAGGGAAATTCAGGTTAAACCAGATAGACACAACGCAATTCGAGGCATATTTCCGCTGGTAACCCAAGAAACTAAGACATATTACATAATGACCCAACTTATAGTTTGTGCCCCTATGTTGAACATTTGTCTTGTGGTTGTCTTGGAATGTTAAATCTAACTATATTTCATATCTAAGGTTTGTATTTGTGTGTGTGTAAAAATCACGCTGTCCTTTCTTTTGATGTATAGCTGTTGCGAAGGTTTCGTAGCATATTTAAATAAATATGGCTGTATATATATATATATATAAACAAAACATCAGTAAGATTCACCTATGGATACGAATAAGAAACCACTGGAATATCAGGCTTATTTCTCTTCTTTTACCGGTTTCGTGATTTCAGTTACTAAGACTTACAGAAAACCCATTACAGTAAAACCATTTCCTGAGAAGTAACTTTTGAAGTCACGAAACCGGTAAAAGAAATTAATAAAAGGTCTGGTATTCCAGTGTTTTCTTTGATATATATTCTACCTGTTCTAATGCAAACAAATCACGTATAAATCATTTCTCTGGATTAGTGAAAACAAACCATCTGTACATCTATTTTCTGTGTGACTGTAAACAAACCATCTATAAAGATTCTAACCCCGTATTAAGGTAAGCTCACCATCTATATATGTTCTCTCCTAATCAGTTTTAAATATATATATATATATATATATTCTCTCTGTGTATTAGTATAAGCAAACTGTCTATATATATTTCTTTTTGTTTATTAGTGTAAGCAAACTGTCTATATATATTTCTCTTTGTGTATTAGTACAAGC
>NW_013669429.1:8919-10359 GCF_000517525.1 Limulus polyphemus
TGTGGTATTATCAACAGACTTCCTCTACATATTCTTGTTTGTGGTATTATCAACAGACTTCCTCTACATATTCTTGTTTGTGGTAGTATCAACAGACTTCCTCTACATATCCTTGTTTGTGGTATTATCAACAGACTTCCTCTACATATTCTTGTTTGTGGTATTATCAACAGACTTCCTCTACATATCCTTCTGTGTGGTATTATCAACAGACTTCTTCTACATATCCTTCTTTGTGGTATTATCAACAGAAGTCCTCTCTATATATCCTGTTTGTAATAGTATCAGCAGACTGCCTGTGCATATCCTCTCTGTCTGCTCATGAACATTTTTGGTACCTGTGGTTATAAATCCTGACAAAGCTTAGTTCTCGACAAAAAAACAAAACAAAACAAAAAACAGAACACAATTCATTCTTGTATGTAATAGAACGAAACTTAACCCAAACTGGCCCAAATATTTGCTGGCGGAAGGAACTGGATACAGAAAGGAAATGATGCGTTTTTCTCCTGATTTATACCAAAGCCAGGCGTGTAAGAAACAGCATTTCTAGTCGTGCTTCTGGATCGAGGTGATGCTTTCTTTCTATGAACTAACGGAAACAAAATATACACGAGGTAATGTATTATCACTAGGCCTTACACATTCCACACCTGGTTACTTGTTCTTGCGTGACACTAGAATTAGATTCGATACTGATAATCATCCTTGGCTAATTAAATTATTTACGTTACGAATCATAATTATCTAAACTATTAAGATAATAACTAAAACACCAAAACCTTTAGGTGCATATTAGAGGTAAAGTGACACAGTTAACCTCCGATATCATATACAAGGATGATTAACGCTATTCTGCGCACTACCCCCGAAACCAATTTTATTCGTTTCTATACTTAATTTCATTATGTTTTTCTGTTTTTTATATATGCATAAATAAAGACTGAGATTATCGAACTTAGGACGTCAACAATTCGTAGTACGATACTTTACATTTGTACTAGTTATCTGCAACACCACTATCCTCTAAAAAATGTTATGTATATATATATCCTTCGTTATGAGGTGGAGTACATATATCCTTCGTTATTAGGTGGAGTACATATATCCTTCGTTATTAGGTGGAGTACATATATCCTTCGTTCTGAGGTGGAGTACATATATCCTTCGTTACTGAGGTGGAGTACATATATCCTTCGTTTTGAAGTAGAGTATATATATCCTTCGTTATGAGGTGGAGTACATATATCCTTCGTTATGAGGTGGAGTACATATATCCTTCGTTATGAGGTGGAGTACATATATCCTTCGTTCTGAAGTGGAGTACATATATCCTTCGTTATGAGGTGGAGTAAATATATCCTTCGTTATTAGGTGGAGTACATATATCCTTCGTTATTAGGTGGAGTACATATATCCTTCGTTATTAGGTGGAGTACA
>NW_013669429.1:10870-12625 GCF_000517525.1 Limulus polyphemus
GAGTATATATATCCTTCGTTTTGAAGTGGAGTATATATATCCTTCGTTTTGAAGTGGAGTATATATATCCTTCGTTATGAGGTGAAGTACATATATCCTTCGTTCTGAAGTGGAGTACACATATCCTTCGTTTTGAAGTGGAGTATATATATCCTTCGTTATGAGGTGAAGTACATATATTCTTCGTTCTGAAGTGGAGTACATATATCGTTCGTTCTGAAGTGGAGTACATATATCCTTCGTTCTGAAGTGGAGGACATATATCCTTCGTTCTGAAGTGGAGTACGTATATCCTTCGTTATGAGGTGAAGTACATATATTCTTCGTTCTGAAGTGGAGTACATATATCGCTCGTTCTGAAGTGGAGGACATATATCCTTCGTTCTGAAGTGGAGTACATATATCCTTCGTTCTGAAGTGGAGGACATATATCCTTCGTTCTGAAGTGGAGTACATATATCCTTCGTTCTGAAGTGGAGTACATATATCGTTCGTTCTGAAGTGGAGTACATATATCCTTCGTTCTGAAGTGGAGTACATACGTCATTATTTTAAGGTGGAATACATCAAGCTCCCCTCTATATCTGACTCCAGGTAATTTGTTTCGAAGTTTCATGTTATGATTCCAGCTACTACTTGTAATTAATAATTTGTTACTAAAGTTTTCTATTCTTTATACAGCCATATTCAAAATACGTTCTTTATTTCAAACAAAACAGTACTACTGCATGTGCTGATTCATCTTTCCATAATGCTGTTTTTGCTGCTATACAATACTACCACTAGGTGAAGGTAGGTCGACAGGGATCATCGTCATAGTTATGTACTAGATTATATAGCTAAGATAAATCTTTAACTTACTCTAATCTATTATTTAAGGACGTATGCAAAAATAGAGTTCGAAAATTTTAATTTCATTTAATTAATCAACATCTTATTTTAAGTACGAGATGCTTAAACTAATCTAGTTCGTTTGATTTTCTGACAAAAAATCTTATAAATTATTAATTATATAGTTCTAGTATAAAAAGATAAAATAAAAGTCGTGAATATATTTACAATGAATATTTTTATTGTATCGTTATTTCGCTGTGAAACAGATGCGCATAAAATGAATTCGATTACTGTTTCTATCAGAAAAGCAAATGGATAAGAATAAAAAAACTTTTTCCACGCGATAGCTTCAAACATGCGCTGTAATTAGAAGTTAGTTCCAAGTGAATAGAGCACCTTTTTCACTCATCACTAAAACATTTGACTTAAATACTTTTAGGAACTATAGTTCTTAGAAGATACTTGAATAATTATTCAAGGACGCAGAGAATCCACTGTTATACAACTGATCATACATAACTGTTATAAGATAAAGCGTGTTATTAACAACATACATGCGTCGTACCAACTTCATAAATTCTTTATGGATTATGTTTTTTTTTATGTTTTATGGTTCTTTTACACTGAATAGAGAGGAAATGTTGGGTACTTCTTTCAAATTGAAGCACTTATTTCAATTTATATGTAATAAAACTTTCTGTAATACTGAAAACCATTGTAATTGAATTATTATAAGAACGTGCACTTAAAATGTTATGTTATTTAATGAGATGATACGAACATTTTTAATGAGTTAAATTTAGTTCATGACGTACTTATCAAACTAACAATCTTGACACATCCCGAATCATTCCCAGTTAATTAAACTATATTTGACAAACAAACTTCTTGCACATATAGTAGTTTGTTTGTTTTGTAATT
>NW_013669429.1:13392-14314 GCF_000517525.1 Limulus polyphemus
CAATTCAAAAGGACAATGAAGAAAGTTGAAAAAAAAGCGTGATTACCTTTAAAGATGTTATTGACAAATTTGTAGGAAATAACAGGGACCCAAATTATGAAAATATTGTCAATAACATGCTCGATAAATTCAAAGAGTTGGGTTATAATATGAGCATGAAAGTTCATTTCTTACACTCACATATTGACTATTTCCCTGAAAATCTCGGTGCCGTCAGTGAAGAACAAGGGGAAAGGTTTCATCAAGACATCAGGGAAATGGAGAGGAGGTATCATGGTGGAACATCGGTATGATGGCTGATTACTGCTGGTCATTGAATTTGTGTGTTTGTTTTTTAATTATGCACAAAGCTACACAAGGGCTAGCTATGCTCTGCCCACCACGGGTATCGAAACCCGGTTTCTAGCGTTGTAAGTCCGCAGACATACCGCTGTGCCACTGAAAATAGATGCTCCAGACGCAATACATAAATGAATGACCACAACACGTAGTTTGAGACTAAAAAACGTAGATTTCACAACAAAAAAATCGGGATGAATAAGGATGCATATTCGTGTGACATCAATGTTTTTCCCTTTTCTTCAGTTTGTTTGTATTTTTGTTAACAAACACAATGATACAAAATGTTCAATGTGGTCAACAAAATAATAATTTGATCTAACTAAGAGTTTTTTCTTCCCGATTTGTAAAAGATCCTTACGTGATAGAAAAATATGAATAATACTTTCGAAATTTTCGTAGCTAAATTATGGAAAATCCGTTATTAAAACCTAAACAACTTTTATGAAGTTTAAAGTCGCAGGCATGTGTAATTATTTAACCTCATTACTCTGGTCTTATCATCACGTTAAAAACTTATATTGAATAGTCCGAGAAATTCAACTAAATCCAATAACCTATGTTATGTTTGTTTGTTTGTTTT
>NW_013669429.1:15244-34187 GCF_000517525.1 Limulus polyphemus
CCTCAGATTGCGAGTCGAGCGCCCTAACCACCTGTCCATGCCGGGCCCGTATGTTATGAGTCTTAACTACAAGAATAATTATTATTAAGAGAGGAGAGTGCCTTCAACTTTCAAGCTCGTCATTCAAATGTAAACCGAGTCACTAAATAAACTTACAGGTAAAGATTCAAATTAATCAACTTATATATGTGGTAACGCCAATTTACTTACTACGTATTTTCCAGCATTGTACACTAAATTTTTCAGGAGTGCATATACAGCTATGCCGAAAATCTTTGTATCTCTCTACATCAAATGATCTAATGCTGCTCTGTAAAGTAGAATGCAACCTGCTGAATAATGTGACGTTTAAACGTGGCATGAAGAATAATCAAGGATAACGCGGCCATTCAGGGCCTCATTGAGTCCATACCTAAGAGGATTAAGAGTTGAAAAATCCAATGCTAAGTTCTACCATTATGAATTCAAATAGAGTTTTACGATATTATTTGGAAGAGTTTTTTTTCTTTAAAAAGTGTTAAACAAAAGACTTAAATTATGCTCATACAGTTTACTCTAAGTTACGTCTCATTTCCAAAACTCTAGGACGAACCCAAATTATGACTAGAGCTGAAATTATTACCATCAGCATTGTAATACGTAAGTACACTTCTTTACGTCTAGTCGGTCATACTAACCCTACATTTTCCAGCCCGATACCATCAGTATTGTAATACGTAAATACACTTCTTTACGTCTGGTCGGTCATACTAACCCTACATTTTCCAGCCCGATACCATCAGTATTGTAATACGTAAATACACTTTTTGACGTCTGGTCGGTCATACTAACATTTTTCAGCTCGATACCATCAGCATTGTAATACGTAAGTACACTTCTTTACGTCTGGTCGGTCATACTAACCCTACATTTTCTAGCCTGAAGCCATCAACTCCTTTAAGTCTGATCGGTAATATGTTTAAGTTTCTAGAATGTAACCATAATTAATGTAGTGAGTAACTTTACTTCTTTGAATTTGGTCGGACATAGTAAGTCAACATTTTTCAGCCTGAAAACAACAACATATTATCGAGTAAAGTCACTTCTTACCATCTAGTTTGTCATACTAAATCTACATTTTTTAGCTTGAAACCATCAATCTTTTCATGAGTAATGTCACTTTTTTTAGTACTTTCGGTTATATTCTGTAGCATCACTCTACATTTTCTAGACTGAAAATATTAACATTATAGTGCGTGAGGTCACTCCTTACAGTCTGGCCGGTCATAATAAGTCTAAAATTACTCCCGAAACCGTTAACGTTCTAATGAGTAAGGTCACTTATTAAGTCTGGTCGGTCATTCTAAATCTAGACTGAAATTATGAACATTGTATTGAATTAGGTACTTCGATGTGAATTTCCTAGCCATCAACCATCAGTTTGTATCTCGTGAGGTCACTTCTTTTTGTCTGCTCGGTTACTTTTAAAGTTTCATTGGTCATACTAAACCATTGACATTGCAGTGAGTAATGTTACTTCTTTCCGTCTGGTCAGCGATACTAAATCTACATCTACTAACGTGAAGCCATCAACGCTGTAGTGAGTAAGTCCACTTCTTCCAGTCTGGTCGATCTTGCTAAGCCTACCTTTCCTATCCTAAAATCATCACATTGAAGCTCGTAAGCTTACTTTTAAAGTCTGATCGGTCATACTAATTCTATTTTCCTAGCGAGAAACCATAAACAATGTTGTGAGTAATGTTACTTTTTTAAGTATAGTCGATAGTACTATGTCTACATTTTATAGCTTGAAACCATAATCATTTTAGTCAGTAAGTTTACTTCTTCAGTTCTGTTTGGTCATACTAACTCTACATTTCCTAGCCTAGAAACATCAATATTTCTGGGAGTAAGGTTATTTATTTGAATCTAATCTTGCATACTAAGTCTGCATTTCTTAGCCTAGAAACATCAATATTTCTGGGTGTAAGGTTATTTATTTGAATCTAATCTTGCATACTAAGTCTGCATTTCTTAGCCTAGAAACATCAATATTTCTGGGTGTAAGGTTATTTATTTGAATCTAGTCTTGCATACTAAGTCTGCATTTCTGAGCCTAGAAACATCAATATTTCTGGGAGTAAGGTTATTTATTTGAATCTAGTCTTGCATACTAACCCTACATTTCCTAGCCTGGAAACATCAATATTTCTGGGAGTAAGGTTATTTATTTGAATCTAGTCTTGCATACTAACCCTACATTTCCTAGCCTGGAAACATCAATATTTCTGGGAGTAAGGTTATTTATTTGAATCTAGTCTTGCATACTAACTCTACATTTCCTAGCCTGGAAACATCAATATTTCTGGGAGTAAGGTTATTTATTCGAATCTAGTCTTGCATACTAACCCTACATTTCCTAGCCTGGAAACATCAATAGTTCTGGGAGTAAGGTTATTTATTTGAATCTAGTCTTGCATACTAACTCTACATTTCTGAGCCTGGAAACATCAATATTTCTGGGACTAAGGCTATTTATTTGGATCTAGTCTTGCATATTAAGTCTGTATTTCTTAGCGTGTAACCATGGACATTGTGTTGAGTAACGCTGATTTTTTTATGTGTAATCGGTAATATGAAATCTACATTATAGTTAATAAAATTACGTCTTTAAGTCTCAACGGTCATATTAAGAGTATATTTTCTCTTCTTTGAATATTGTCGGTGATAGGTGATACTCTGTCTACTTTTCGTAGCTTGAAACAGTTATAATAATCCATTAAGGTTACCCTTTTAAGTCTCATTGGTCATCAAATAACACAATATCGCGTGTATTTATTGTTGTTTTTTGTTTGAAGTTAAGCATAAAGCTATACAATGGACTATCTGTGCTATGCCCACCACGGGTATCGAAACCAGGTCTCTAGCGTTGTAAGTCCGCAGACATACCGCCGTGCCACTGGGGGGCATATCGTGTGTAGCAGTTAGAAAACAAATAAAAAAACACAGTAAACAGAAAATGTTTTCAGAAGTCCTCATATAGAAGAAACTAGTTTCTCTACATTCGTGTGTCCTCTTCAGTTCACGTGAGTTTGTTTGTTTGCTTTTGAATTTTGCGCAAAGCTACACGAGGGCTATCTGCACTAGCCGTCCCTACTTTAGCAGTGTAAGACTAGAGGGAAGGCAGCTAGTCATCACCACCCACCGCCAACTCTTGGGCTACTCGTTTACCAACGAATAGTGGGATTGACCGTCACTTTATAACGCCCCCACGGCTGAAAGGGCGAGCATGTTTGGTGTGACAGGGATTCGAACCCGCGACCCTCAGATTGCGAGTCGAGTGCCTTATCCACCTGACCATGCCGGGTAGTTCACGTGAGAGAGAAAAGAGCCCATTAATGTGTAAAATCTAGCTTTTCCAATATCAGGACTTCTTAAAGTGTTTTTATTTTTTCGTTTACTGTGGCTTTTGTGTTGTTCTCATCGGTTATAGTAAGTAAACATTTTCTAACCTGAAATTATCAACTTTAGAGTGAGTAAGGTTATTTATATATAGTGGTTCATACTAAGCCGAATTTTTCTAGTCTAAAATCATCAACATTGTAATGAATAAAGCTACTTCTATAAATCTGGTCGGCGATACAAAATCTACATTTTATAGCTTTAAACCATCAACAGTGAAGTGAGAGTAATGTATATATTGGGTTTCTACTCCCTCTCTATGGTCAATAAATTTCAAAAAATTTAAATACTAATAAACACCAAAAAATAGGATTAAATCTTCAAAAATAATTCTAAATTATGAAAAAAAGCAAAAAATAGGTTAAAAATAACTAGAAATAACTCAAAATTGCTAAGAAAATATCGAAAGTAACAACCATGAAAATTTTATTTCGTTACCCTACCCTCCAGACCCTTTCTCCATTAGGGATATAAGGTTTCTGTCTCTAACTTGTAGGGTTGTATTATTATTTAGTATTTTTTGAATTAGTGGACAAAATTGTGGTAAATTACCCGTTTATGCAATACAACTGCTTCTACTCGTTTGAAGGAATCAGCCTAGAAAAATATCGTAAATATGTTAAAAATATCGTAAAATTATCCAAAAATGTAAAAATACATTGACAAAAATGCTCTAATTCTACGTATTAAGTTAAAATAACCCCATTAACTCAATAACTATAATTAATAAATTTATATTAACTTAACTTGTTTTTTACATCTTATTAGATTCATAGTTTTGTATATTTATTTTTTGATTAAACAAATATTCTTTATATTCATTGAATATTATTCCGTTTTTAATAACACGTTTTTTAACATCTTTAGACTTCCAAGTTTCTAGGCCTAAGCTCTACAATTTTTTTGTTTACCATGGAACAACATAAGAACCGTCTTTTCGATAGTCTGAAGCACTAAATAAATTAATGATTTTTATATCCTTATACAGGTTGTCTGTTTTTATCTCGTAAATATAAGAACCGGTATATTGTTATAATCATGTTAAGTCATCGCCATTCTTTTGTTTGATGATATCCATGGTGGAAATCATACATCAGTGTTTTCGGATGCTCATGCCAACGTAAATTGGTTTAAGGAAAATTATTTTTGTTCTATTCATATCAATAGTGGATTCTGTAAATGTTGCTCTAATCTTGAAGCTTGGTTTAACTATTAATTTTTCAATTTTTTTACATCAGAACACAATTTTCATTTACTCATTTTCTAGTGTTTCCATAGTATTTCCTAATACAGAATTATTTAATAATTTATAATTTTATATAATTATTAGTGCCGTTAGTTCTCATTTGTGTATTTATATCAATATATTTCTTAAGCCAATCAGATTGTTTACCCTAACACTATTCTTCAGTTTCATTCCTAATGATAAATTTTGTTGAAGATTTCTTTAGTGAAGCACATAATTTTTCTTATAATATAAAGTTGTAATTAACTATATTTCTTTGGTCGTTATTATGTTCTCTGGTGATATAAGTAAATCTGAAGGATAATCATGTTATTCTTTTGGATAGTCCAAATCTACTTATGAAATCATCACGTACTTTTATAAGATAAATATTGACTCACTGTCCATCCATATAGGTTCTTAAGAATTAGATAAACTAAATGAATAGATTCTTTATTATACAATCATAAGGATAAACTCATTTTCTTATTATAAGATCGAGCTTATCGTTGCTTTCTGTTTTAGAATTGCTCTTTATTAAAGTTACTTGAAAGTTTTTCTAAACTACTGGCCGTGAATCTAAATGAATCTATGAATACTAATTTCATATTACAGAATTTTTTACTGAATGAAATATATTTTGTTGTTGTTTTTTAATTAGATCAATTTATTTATCACCCAGTCTAATTCGTTTATAAATAGGTGACTCTCATATCTGCTCAATTATATAAATAAACATTTTCCAAAAGATAAGCTCGATCTTATAATAAAAAATTAGTTTATCCTTATGATTATATGGGTTATTTCGATGAATGCAATTAAACACAGTTACCACTAAAAGAAAAGTGTTACACTTTACTGAATGAGTGAAGGATTTCTATACAGTAAATTACAACTTTCGTGGGCAGGTTACCTATATTTTCTGGTTAAATTATCAAGTTCGTGAACTTTGGTTTTTACATCTATTGGTTTATCTCCATACTTATTATAATTGAATTTCGTTATGATTACCTTATAACAGATATGAAAAATATCATTATTTCTAAATTCTCAATTTTCTTCATCAGTAAATTATCTACTTTCTTATTAAAGTTAACTTTTCTATTTCTTCAACTTCTCTTTTAAGCATTGTCATGAATTCAGTTTCTGCATTTTGATTCTCTATAAACTATAGAATATTTATAATGGCCATGAATATACTTGATATAATAACAAAAACTAACTCAGAGTTTCGTGTTTTTGATAATCCTTTGTATGACTCTTAAAAGATTTAGATCACAGGTATCAATCTTTCGTATTAAGCATTCGAAATCAACATATATAACAAAAGGAACTCTTAATGAATTATTCATATTCTTCAATTTTATAACTGAATCATTTAAGGGCATATCAATCTTCACAGTTACCTTTGTCTTACAGTCTCCTTTATGTTTCTTTACTCTGTAATCAAATACTGCAGACATCTATCCCATAGATATATTTTTGATTTATACTTTATTACTTGACTTTTAATTAATTGAGATAAATCTTTGATAAGACAATAATTTGCATTAGTTTTATATATAAAGGATTAACATGTCGCTTTAATATTAGCATCCGATGTGAATATGATAGCCAGAGTTTTGGTTGGCGAGCATTTAAGTACAAGCGACAATGGAACTATTAGGTTTGGGATTTTACTAAATGTAGAATTAAAGAAGAATAGTACCCTGATTCCAAATTAGATTAAAGAGTTGAGAGGGGATCTTGAACATATGTGGGAAGCATTTAGGAGAAAACTGATATGCATACAGAACATATATATATATATATATATATATTCTCTACAAGAAAAAAAAGAAATGGAGTGGAATAAACCAGTATGGTTTAGTAAAGGTTTAAGAGATCATATTGGAGATAAACATAATAAATTCAAGAAATTTAAACTTACTGGAAGTAATAAGGAGTTGGAGAACTATAGGAAATCAAGAGAGTTTGTTAAAAAGTAAGTTAAAAGGGCAAAAAGAGGGTTGGCTGACAGAGTTAAATCAAACACTAAGGAATTATTTAGGTATATGATGGGTAAACAAAATGTTAGGATTGGGCCTCTTAAAAATGATAGTGGGGAGCTGATCTCAGAAGATTATGAGATGGCAAACTTATTAAGTTACATGTTCTCTTCAATTTTTACGAAGGAAGATTTGTTTTTTTTGTAATTAAGCACAAAGCTACACAATGGGCTATCTGTGCTCTGCCCACCACGGGTAGCGAAACCCGGTTTCTAGTTATGTAAGTCCGCAGACATACTGCTGTACCTTTGGGGGCATGAAGGAAGATACAAGTATTATGCCTCAACCAGAGCACTTAATGTATGGGGAAAATATTGATATAAAATATATCATTTTAAGTTCTGAGATTGTAAGAGAAAAATTGGGAACCTTAAAATTGATAAATCCCCTGAACCAGACAACTTTTATTCTAGAGTTTTAAAGGAACTTAAAGATTTTATTTGTGAACCACTAGCTAATATTTTTATAGGTCATTTAGTAATGAAAGAGTATTAGAAGATTAGAAGTTGGCTATAGCTAGTCCAATATTTAATGGGGGTGATAAACATTGGCCACGCAATTATAGGCCAGTTAGTCTTACATCAGTAGTTGGAAAGGTTTTTGGAGAGTGTGATTAAAGATCCATTGCAGAGTAACTTAAAATAAGTTGATATAGTGTCAAAGAGCCAGCATTGTTTCATTAAGGGAAAGACTTGTTTAACAAATTTTCTGACATTCTTTAAGGATGTTACTGCGAAAGTTGATGAAGGAAATACTGTGGATTTGGTTTACCTTGATTTTCCGAAAGCATTTGATAAGGTGCCTCACAAAAGACTTGTTACAAAAATTAAATCTGTGGGTGAGGGAAATGTTATTAAGTTGGATAAAAAATTGGCTGGAGAGTAGAAAGCAGAGAGTAGTAATAAATAGAGCTAGATCTGATTGTATCATAGTTACAAGTGGTGTACCTCAGGGCTCTGTGCTGTGTCCTCTGCTGTTTGTGATTTATATTAATGATATTGAACCTGGAATGACTAACAACATTTTGAAGTTTGAGTGGCTAACTGTATCAAAGATGCTGCAGACGTTCAGGGAGATTTGGATCCTTTAATGCAATGAGCCAGTACGTGGCAGATGATGTTTATCCAAAATGTAAAGTGATGCATGTAGGTTTACAATTAAAATTATTGTTACAATTTAAATGGGAATACATTAAATACTGTGGTTGAATAAAAAGATCTTGGTGTTGTGATCGCAAAATCACTTGAGTCATCTAAACAGTGTATTGTGGCTAGCAATAGGGCTAATAGGATTTTGGGTAGCATCTATTAAAATATTGAATACAAGACAAGGTATATTATTGTTTCACTTGTAAGGACTCATTTATAGTACTGGTTACAGTTTTGGATTCCCTTTCTCAAGAAAGACATTGAACTGTTGGAGAAGGTTCAGAGAGGAGCCACTAGAATGATACCTGAATGGTGAGATTGTTCTATGAAGAGAGACTAAGATCTCTAAACTTGTTTTCTCTGAAGATGAGAAGGGTCAGAGGGGATTTGATTGAGGTGTTTAAGATTATTAAGTGTATTGATAATATAGAGTCACCAAACTTTTTGTGTTTAGCAGTGAAAACAATAGGACAATGGGTCATAGATTAAAATCTTGGCAGCATAGGAGTTGTCTGCAGTTTACACAGTATTACTGTTCAAACAGGGTGGTTAGCTTTTAGAATGAGCTGCCTTCAAGGGTGGTTGAAGCAGAAAATTTAACTGAATTCAAGAAAAGATTGGATGAATACATGAGTAGTAACATTTTGTCCATTTAAAATTTTATGAAATTATAAAGACTTTATTTATTTGTTATTAGTTGAAGACAGAAAAGGAATACTGAGTGTTTATAATAAAGGTTTTGAAACCATGAAAACTCTTTAATAATAATGAATTTTATGGTTTCCATATAATAGTGTATAGCTATTTCTCGAAGTGACTACAAAGCACGTTCACACCAACTGTATGTTTGGTTCCCACATGGTAATTTATAGAAAGCACCTCAGGGTCCTATAGGTCCTTCTGGAAACGGTTTTAAATTAACAGATTATGGTAATCATGAAAATAAACAATTAAAAATGTTATAGAAGCAACTGATAATAATAATATTATTAATATTATTGCTTATGGAAGAATATGTCAGTAGTAAAACCAAAATCGATAAAAAACTTTGAATAACATTCTCAATAGAAATAAAAACGGTTTATATGTACCGAAAGGATTGTTATTATTCAACGATAATTTTGATGGTGATAACAAAACTATAAAAAAATGTAAAGGAACCGATAACAGAAACTGACAGAGTCAGCCAAAAATATGTAGCTAAAAATATTATAAGAAATAAGAAAATTCTTGACCGAATCGAAAATTTTTGATAAAACGTTACAACTTAATATAAGTGCATTAAAAAGAAACACGAAAGAGTCAATTGGTAATACTAATTTAAGTATTAATAACTTTGAGACTAAAACTGCAGAAAAATTACAATATCTAAAATATTTGGAAAATGATTCCTTAGTACTGACTAAAGATAAGAACCTCGATGCAAATAAAGATACAATAACAAATTTAATAGAACGGAATATAGATGAAGATGCAGTTAATAAAAATATGTAGATAATATAAATCAATTAACCAAACGTTGTAATATTTCAGAAATTGACAAAAACATAGTAAAATTTGAATCTTAAGTGGATATTTAAATAGATTATATAACTATAAATTTCGATTATATGCTATTGGAAGTTTAGCGAATAGTAATTTTTTTATTAATAGAACGACAAATTATGATTTCATATATGCAAATATATGGATTTGGAACACGGAAGCTAAGTTCTTTTTTATATTAACACCTGCCACACAAGCCAGCACAGCATCTTGACGTGGATTTAAAAAAAATAGTCATCCAGAAAAGGTCTGGGTTGTTTTCAATGAACAAAAAGAAAGCGTTTGCCACTATTTTCGAGATCTTGGTCACTGGACCCGTGGCCATGAGAGCCAACATGGAGAAGTGTAAAGTAAAATAATGTAGCAATGAAACATGCTTGAAATGTTTTAGACGTGGTTGTAGATGTGATGGTTTAAGTGTAGTGATCAAGCTAAACCTTCGGTCCAGGTTGGATGAGAGAAGAACTTATTCGAAGATATCCCAATCGATTTAATATACCAGCTGAATCTGAGATTCGTCAATTGATTACTTCATTGAACGTGAAACATAAAACAATGGTCACAATAGTTATCTTCAAAAAGGAGGATTGGAAAAATATATAAGAAATTATTAGTTTGTTTACTTTGTAAAACTAACGGCACAGTAAAGCTCGAAGATGCAGTGTTGAAGTTGAAGCAGAAGCACGATGCGTTACAAGATTCTCAAATTAAAAATGTCATCACTGCAATGAAGAGTAAATATAAGAAGGATGATATAATGCCCAGTATGATACTAACATAGTAGATTTAATCATTATATATTTTCATAAAAAAGTTAGTTGTTTTTTCGTTTAATAAGTTGTACCGAACTTCAATCACCGAAATCTATCGAAATAACCCTAGATCACCGTTTTCCGGGATGTGTTGACCATCCTAGGCTCTGTTCTAAAGGATACTGGGCTAACTTATTCGAGGGACCCTCTACATATTTTGAAATACCCCAGAAAGACGGTGAAAGACTGTTGGTTAAAAATGATCGTAGGTAAAATAAAAGTATCAAATTACGTTGTTAGAATTTTTACGAGTAAAGTTTTGTATTTTATAACTTTTCATCTTTTTTACAATATTGAGCTGTGCTCATCCAAAAGGTTAGAACCGTTTATATTGTATAAATGGGGTTTCTGCCACACTTTGGTCCACTAATTCAAAAAATGCAAATGTAAAAACAACACCAAATAATAGTCCATGCCTCCAAGTTGGAGACAGAAACCCTATGCCCCTAATACGGAGGAGTATGGTGGGAAGGACAAAGATATGAAATAGAGGATTGTTGTTTCGATGTTTTTTTTGGGGGGGGGGGATTTTCAGTTTTTTAATGATTTCTGGCTATTGATTAATGTTTTCGATAACTTGGGGTTATTTTTGATGATTTTGGCCTATTTTAAGTTGTTTTTTGAGCCATCATTGTTTGTTTTTATAACATTACCCATTTGTTGACCTTAAAGTGGGGAAGAAACTTTATATATACACAACTAGTAAGTAAATACACTTCTTCAAGTCTGGTCGGTCAAACTAAGTACACATTTCCTAGTCTGAAACCATCAACATTTTAATGAGTAAATTTACTTCTTTAAGTGTGGTCAGTCATACTAAGTCTATATGTTCTAGCCTGAAACAATCAACATTGTAGTAAGATTACTTTTTAGTCTGCCCAGGCATATTAAGCATACATTTTCTAGCCTCAAACCATCAACATGGTACTCATTAAGGTTACTTCTTTCAGTCCGGACGGTGATACTAAGTGTACATTTTCTAGTTCAAACCATCAATGGTACTCACTAAGGTTACTTCTTTCAGTCCGGACGGTGATACTAAGTGTACATTTTCTAGCCTCAAACCATCAACATGGTACTCACTAAGGTTACTTCTTTCAGTCCGGACGGTGATACTAAGTGTACATTTTCTAGCCTCAAACCATCAACATGGTACCTCACTAAGGTTACTTCTTTCAGTCCGGACGGTGATACTAAGTGTACATTTTCTAGCCTCAAACCATCAACATGGTACTCACTAAGGTTACTTCTTTCAGTCGGACGGTGATACTAAGTGTACATTTTCTAGACTCAAACCATCAACATGGTACTCACTAAGGTTACTTCTTTCAGTCCGGATGGTGATACTAAGTGTACATTTTCTAGCCTCAAACCATCAACATGGTACTCACTAAGGTTACTTCTTTCAGTCCGGACGGTGATACTAAGTGTCCATTTTCTAGCCTGAAATTATTGACATTGTTGTGATTGAGGAACTTCTTTGATTCTGATCAGTCACAGTAGGAGTACATTTTATAGCTTGAAGAAAATTACATTGTGCTACGTAAACTGAGTACTTTAAATTTAATCGGACATAATATGTATGAAAACATCAGCGTTATAGTGCGTAAGGTTAGTTCTTTAAGTCTGACCGGTCATACTATGTCTTCATTTTTCATCCTGAAATAATCAACTATGTAATGAGTAAGGTTAGTTGATTAAGTCTGCTTGGTCATACTAATTACATATTTTCGAAACTGAAACGATCAGTATTATACTGAGTAAGGTTACTTCTTTGAGTTTGATTGGTGATACTAGTCTACAGTTTTTAGCCCGACATCATCAACATTGTATTGAGTAAACTTAATTCTTTCAATCTGATCGGTAATACTAAAAGTACATTTTATAGCCATAAAAATCAACATTATATTATGAAAAATTTTCTTTGTGTCTGATCGTTCATACTACGTCACCCCCAGTGGCATAGCGGTATGTTACATAGCGGTTTTGATACCCGTGATGGACAGAGCACAGATAGCCCATTGTGTAGCTTTGTGCTTAACTTCATAAAACCAAAGCATCAAATACATTTTTTCACAAATGAGCATAGTTTATAACCAAGAAAAGTTTGTGTATATTTCTTATATTTCACGGAGTTCAATAGTAAATACCAATTTTGCTATATAGAGTTAACAACTATAATCTTAAAATTATCTTTAATTACATATCAAGTAATTATTCGTTCACATTTTATAAATCCAACACATTAAATGATTATCATTACAGAATATACTTTACAACAACAATGTAGAATCACAGACATAATAAGTATTACACATACTGAAACATTTATTAACAACACTTCAAGCATTAAATACACTAATATAGTATTTACATAATCATTTTTAGTTTATAAAATACTGGATTGCAATATTTAAGTTAGCTTTCATACAACCTTTCTACATCATGTCCATATCGCTATTTGTTCATTTCAGTTAGAGTCTATTTTTCATGTAAATACTATAGTGAAACAAACACTGGATTTATCACGAGCAAATGTAATACATGGTGCTAAAGACATGTTACTACATAAATAAACGAATAAAGGATTCTATAATGTACATTATTGCCAAACAATTATTTTGTGACATCAGCTGTATTATTTGTTCACACAGTGCAGTCAATGCAAACTAGCCATGTAAGATTTCAGTTTGTAGGCTCAAAAATACTAGTTTATCACTATTTTACATTTAAAAACATCTATTTTCCTCACATAAATTCTGAAACACTGTTACGGTAACATATAATGCATTATCTTTCACTTCACTTATACTTTATAAAAAGATCATCAAATATATTAATCTTCAGTTACAAATCAGTGTTCCATGATTATATCATGTAAAACTCATCACAGCCCAATATGCTCTAAGCAGATATTAATATATGTAAATAAAATCACAGACTTAACAGTTATCACACATAGTTAAACATTTATTAGATACACTAACATACTATTTACAAAATCTACAAACATCTTAATTTATAAAGTACTGCATTATCTCCTTTAATTAGCTTTCATACTACTTTATACATTATGTCCATGTTATTACTTGTTTAGTTCATTATGCAAGTTTTTAATATAGTGTATAAACGAAAAGGTAAGTGTACAATTCTTACTTATTTAGTTCATTATGTAAGTTTTTAATATAGTGTATAAACGAAAAGGTTAGTGTACAATTCTTACTTGTTTAGTTCATTATGTAAGTTTTAATATAGTGTATAAACGAAAAGGTTAGTGTACAATTCTTACTTATTTAATTCATTATGTAAGTTTTAATATAGTGTATAAACGAAAAGGTTAGTGTACAATTCTTACTTGTTTAGTTCATTATGTAAGTTTTAATATAGTGTATAAACGAAAAGGTTAGTGTACAATTCTTACTTGTTTAGTTCATTATGTAAGTTTTTAATATAGTGTATAAACGAAAATGTTAGTGTACAATTCTTACTTGTTTATTTCATTATGTAATTTTTTTATATAGTGTATAAACGAAAAGGTTAGTGTACAATTCTTGTATTTTGCCGAGTTTATCCTATTTTACAACAAAAGCATTTTACGCTCACTACTCAATAAAATTAAACTGTGTGCGAAATACAGCAATTGGTCAAATGTTCAACAGGGTCAGTTTAGAAATATTTGGAAAATATAATTTATATTCATCTTACGTTAATAATTCAATAACAAATAGTAACTTTATTCTGTTCAGACGAAAGATCAAAGACCAGATAATTATGTGTCTTTTATGATAAATTACACACCATGAATATCAGTTTCTAACAAATACGTTTAAACATCTAATACAAGACTCCATTTATATTTCTTATATAAAACTTATAAAACTCAAGTTTCATCATAGACCAATACGTTTTAAGCAGATATCATTAGCATACGTAAGTAAAATCACAGACCTAACATACTGAAACATCTATTAATAAAACTTCAATAATAATATACACGCACTTGAAATCCATAACTAATTTGACTGTTCCCGTCGTGCTGGGCATTAAATATTTTGACCTTCATTATATCCCTTCCCTATCACTTAAAACTGACATATTTACCTATAGCCCAATATGCTATCGTCACTGTATGTAATTAAAATCATAGATTTAACAAGTATCACACACACTGTGAAACACTTATTTACTAAACTTCAAGTTATGAAAAAATATTACTTTATCTACAATTTATCAAAAATAATGTGTGTGCATTCTACCTTTGAAAATTTTAAGAACAAAATCTGTAAAATAACTGTGATAAAAATATAATTTTATTGATAAAATATTTCAATTTTGTTGCTTATATTATTTCTTACAATAAAAAATATGGTGTACATATCTTTTCTTTCACAAGTTATAAATCCATCCCGTTTACTGCACAATGTTTACCATTACAGAATATACTTTATAACCGAAATAAGTTGTATGTTCACTATCCTTTAATCTAACTTAGTTAACAAAGAACAGATTTTGTATGTCACTGAACTTGACAGTCAGCAAAAAACAAATTTATCTATTCTTTCACTTTACATGACGATAACGAAAACTATATATACATTCATAATATCCTCTTTCTTAAAATGTGAGGGCAGTAGTTAGGGCACCACTCGCATGGCATGCTATTAGAGGGCACCACACGTGTGTCAGACCAGGAAGGGGGTGATGTCACCAAAAACGATGACGTCCTAGTTCAACAAAGTGTCACCAGAGGGCGCCTTGTTATGGACGTGTAGCTAGACCGCCATGGAGTATGAAAGAATGACGTCATAGTTCCACAAATTTTCACCAGGGGCGCATTGCTAGACCGCCATAACAGGCGGCCATGATGGATGATTATGTAATAGTTCCACGAAATAAAGGATGTGTTGCTAGCCGCAATGACATTATAGTTCCATGGAGTGGGACCAGCATAAATTTGATCAACATGTCTCAACATGAATATATTTAAACAACCAATTTAAATCACTTATTTATTAGTTAACTACATTTCCTGAACATTTATATTTAAATCATCCTAAAAAGGACATTTAACACTAATTCATTAGTTCTATAGATTTCCTGACCAATTATATGTCCTGAAAAAGGATGCTTGACACTAATTTATTAGCTCCATACATTTCCTGACTATTTATATTTAAATCATCCTGAAAAGACGATATCATGAAATAATTTAAACTTACTGTTTGACTCTTTAATTATAAATCAAGTGATTATTTCCAAGATTTTCAGTGCTTATTTAATATGCAAGACTAAACATTTCATTTCACACATGATACTTTTATAGTTTTATCTTATGTTTTACAAAGGTGAATGGTGTTCTACATATACATCGTGTTACTAAAACAAATGCTCCCCAGTGGCACAGTGGTATGTCTGCGGACTTACAATGCTAGAAACTGGGTTTAGATACTTGTGGTGGGCAGAGAACAGATAGCTCATTGTGTAGCTTTGTGCTTAACTTCAAACTAAAGTAAATTGTTTTTCAATGTGTCTCAACGTATGATTATGTCATCAATAAAACGTTAAATTATTAAATATTATGCAATAATTAAGCTTACACTTTCACTAGTTTGACTTTATGCTATAACTTGACAAAATATGTCATTTTACACATGATACTTTATAGTTTTATCTTACAGGAGTTTTACAAAGGCACATACTACACTTCCACATATGATCAATGTCTATATTTAATTATGTTTAAACCATTATTTTAATGACTGTCCATAGGATTTAAACAAATATGCTGTGACAAAGTTACTATACTTCCACATATGATTACATCATTAATGTCTAGATTTATTTATGTTAAAACCATAATTTTGCATATTTAACATCTTTACTAATTCATTTTGCCACAACTAAATGAATGACTTACTGTTTATTCATAGATTTACTATAGAAGATTAAAATTACATAAAACTTTGAGACTTTCTAACCCTATTAGGCATTGATCACTGGCAAACACACCTCCAATCTTCTGTGTGTACAGAAATCTAGTGAAAGTATGGAATATATTTCGAAACTGTTCATAGCTTCTTTCAGACAATGTTTTGTAAGACACTTGCTGGAGCCCCATCCACTTTTGTAAAACATGAGATAAAACTATAAAAGTGTCATGTGTAAAATGAAATATTTTGTCTTGCATATTAAATAATCGCCGAAAATCTTTGAAATAATCACTTGATATATAATTAAAGGGTCAAACAATAAGTTTCAATTATTTCATGATATTGTCCTTTTAGGACAAGCATGTGTGGGGAGAGGGTTTTCTGTAGACGAGGATATCATGGTACCAATCATGAAGAAAGAAACTAATTGCTCAGTGTATGGTTTATGATAATTTGGTATTTCAAGGCACTGAAGTTCACGAATTCGAGGTCGACAAAAGATTACTCAAGTAATGCAGTGAAGCACAGGCCAGATATCAGGACATGCTTCTGGATAAAAAAAACAACAGTCAAGAAGAACAAATCTAAATGCGAGGCAGAAGTAACCAAGCAAGAGTTCATTCGCGAATAGCAAAAGCTTAAAATACTGGAAGATGAAGCACAGTCATGTATGAATGATTCAAAATTATTTGATTAGTTCCATGTTTTTTATTCTTAGTTTTTAGTGTTCTAAATATGTTTAAGAGCATGCTGATGAACACATTTCTCAGGTGAATAAGGTCTTTGGTAACAAATATGGTTATTTCCATTGTAAGAGGCTGGAAAAGTGTATCATAAACTTAAACGATGTGATACAGTCAAATCGGTTGACTGTTTAATTAACTTTAAAGCATGTTGCTTGTAATTTTTAATGCATGGGCTCTTTGAATGTCATAGTAAAGATTCAGCATGTACCAATTCTATATTTCTTAGTCTGAGATCATCAATGTTGCAGTGAGTAAATTTACATCTTCAAGTCTCCTCAGTTATAGTAAGCCGACATCTTCTAGCCAAAAACATTGTAGTGAGAAAAGTTATTTATTTTAGGCTTGTTGGTGATACTAAGTCGACAATTCCTAACCGGAAACCAACAACATTACGGTTATTAAAGTGATCTTTTTAAGTCTCATTATTTGTTCTAAGGGTATATTTTTTAGCCTGAAGAAAAATCAACCTTGTACAACGTAACATTGCTTACCTAAGTTTGATCAGACATACCAAATGAAAATTTTCTAGCCTGAAATCATAAATATTGCATTGAGTTGTTGTTTTTTAATCTGGTCGGTCATATTATATCTACATTTTCTTGTCATATTATATCTACATTTTCTTGTCATATTATATCTAAAGTTTTGAGCCTGAAAAAATAATCCGCATTGTACTACGTAAGGTTTCTTCTTTAACTCTGATCAGATATATTAAACTTACATATTCTACGCTGGAATAATCACCATTGTGACAGTAAGTCTACTTTTCTTAAGTCTGGTCTGTCGTACTATGTCTACAGTTTCATTCCTGAAACTATCAACGTTGTAGTGAGTAATGTTATTTATTTTAATCTAGTTGGTCATATTACGTCTATATTGGCTAGTCTGAAAAAATTAACACTGTAGTTCGTAACGTCACTTTCAATCTAGTCAGTAATATTACCTCTAAATGTATTTGCCTTAAGCCATCAACATTGTATTCAGTAAGGTTTCTCCTTTGAGTCTGGTCTTTCATACTAAGTCTACATTTCATAGCATGAAATCCTCAACATTGTACTGAATACGGTTACATCTTGAAGTGTCATTGGACATACTAAAAGGTTACTTTTTAAAGTCTAGTCTGTCATAATAAAGTCTACATTTTCTAGTCTAAGACTATCAAGATTGTGTCAGAAAGGTTACCTTTTAAAGTCTGGTCTGTCATAATAAAGTCTACATTTTCTAGTCTAAGACTATCAAGATTGTGTCAGAAAGGTTACCTTTTAAAGTCTAGTCTGTCATAATAAAGTCTACATTTTCTAGTCTAAGACTATCAAGATTGTGTCAGAAAGGTTACCTTTTAAAGTCTAGTCTGTCATAATAAAGTCTACATTTTCTAGTCTAAGACTATCAAGACTGTGTCAGAAAGGTTACCTTTTAAAGTCTGGTCTGTCACAACAAAGTCTACTTCTTATAGTCTAAAACTAACAACACTGTTTTGAGTAAGACACTACTTTGCTTCTGCGTCTCTGCTGTTAAGTCCGCATTTCTCATCCTTAAACCATCAATAATACATTAAGGTTACTTTTATGTCTTCTTTGTTATTCTAAATATACATTTTCTAGCCTGAAACCATCTACATTGTAGCAAGTAAGGTTATCTCTTTGTGTCTTTCTCTCATGAAACTACCTACATTCTAGTGAGTAAATTTACTTCTTTTAGACTTGTCGGTGATACTAACTCTAACTGAGTTTGCACTATCTCCTTACCTTCAAAACTTACACGCTCCATCTGCCCCAGTTTGGGTAATGGTAACGGTCAACCCACCCAGAGTAAAATGGATGAACCTCACTCTGGGGAAGCCACCTTGCTGATCTTTCCAACCTCCAGTAAGTATGCCATGATCAGCGAGATGAGGCTCATCTTAGCTGGAATCCAACTACATTGCAGTTACCTCTTTAAGTATTATTATTCATACTAAGTGTACATTAGCCTAAAGAAAAACTCAACGTTGTATTAAGTAAAATTATATTAGACAGCGGAAGTCACGTGACGCTGCTGGCGCATTG
>NW_013669429.1:35105-36907 GCF_000517525.1 Limulus polyphemus
AGCTCCTGGGCATAAAGGACAGACGCAAAGTATACTTGGCTGACATTGAAGACCAATACATATTAGGGTTGAACTACTTACTATCGAGGAAGTGTGTAGTTAACTTTGATAAAATGATATTTGGGAACAACAAAGGCCAAATTCCAGTAAGTGTTAAAGAGATTTTGGACTAACCATGTGCCATCATGCTGAAGTCAAAGTGACTGAGGGGGTTGATGATTGTGAAGTGGAACCAAGTATAGATATTAAAGCAGAACAGGAGAAAGACCAAGATTTGAAGCCAATAATTGATTTTCCACAAGCAAGTGTTTTGCGCCATGCTTGGGAGAAGGTGTCTAGCTTAAGCCTCGTGACAATGAACTAGTGGGCACAATGGGACCAGTTGAGCTTGAAGATGGTATTCTTGTTCGGAGATGAGAAACTGCAGATGGGAAAGTGACGACCTGGCATACGGTTATACTGAGAAAGTTATGGGAAGTTGTGCTGCGTCAATTTCATGATAGTTTAACAGGAGGACATCTTGGAGTTAAGAAGACATTGAGTCACCTACGACAGAGATTTTACTGGATAGGTATGAGGCAAGATGTGGAAGAATTGTGCAGGACCTGCAGTAAATGTTGTGCTAAAAGGGGACGCAAGCATAAGGGACGTGCTCCAATGAAGTTATATCAAGTTGGCACACCAATGGAAAGAGTAGCCATTGACATTGCTGGTCCTTTGCCTCAAACTCGTGCTGGAAACAGGTACATTTGTGTGGTGATGGATTATTTCACCAAGTGCCCTGAGGCATATGCAATATGCAGGAAGCTACAACTGTAGCTTCAGCTATTGGTGATTTCTTCTTCAGATTTGGTATGCCATACGAACTGCATTCGGATCAAGGCCGTAACTTTCAATCAGCTGTGTTTCATGAATGCTGCAAGTTGTTTGGCATACGAAAGACCAGGACAACGCCACTTCATCCACAGTCTGATGGGATGGTAGAAAAGTACATTTGGACACTGGGACAGGAATTGGCAAAGTTTTGTAATAGCCGCCAAAATGACTGGGATGTCTTACTCCCTCCACTGTTGATGGCCTATAGAACAGCAGAGCATGAAGCCACTGGATACACTCTAGCAAAGCTGATGTTTGGTTGGGAACTTTGGTTGCCAGTGGACCTGATAACAGGATGCCCACCTTATGAAGAGTTGCCTGAAAATGTGTCAGAGTTCGTGAAAGTGTTATCTGAAAGGATGGATGATATTCATCATCAAGTGCGTTCAAACTTGAAAACGTCTACTGATTCCAGATAAGAGATCTACTGAAGTCAGCTTTGTACCAGGAGACAAGGTGTGGTTGTATAATCCCAGGAAGACCAAAGGGGAAGTCTCCTAAGTTGTCTTCTCCATGGGAAGGCCCATATGACATTGTGGATTGCCTCTCAGATGTGACTTTCCGAATAAAATGTGGTCGGCTAGGTAACCCAAAGGTGGTGCATGCCAACAGGCTTTGGCATTATCAGGACATTTCAGTTGGAATGAAGTGAACAATGAAACAAATGATGCTGCTAAAGAAATGTCACCTGAAAAAGCCACTGTCGAAGAAGAAACTCTACCCGGTTTTGAGAAGGAAAACAGTGAAGCCGTCGATGAAGTTACTACCACTGATGTGACTGCTACCGATAATGGGACATTTCCTGATGGAGCAGATGAACCCCACGTGAAGCAGAAGCCAATGAGACAGAGACCAGTACGAAAAAGGAAAAATTAAGAGACTTTATTGTATTTTAATTTTGCGTTTGTTAATTCTGTACATTTAAT
>NW_013669429.1:37847-48574 GCF_000517525.1 Limulus polyphemus
GGACTTGTATCGCTGAAGTTTCTCGGAAAGAATTTATACCGGAAATTAACAAAGAGCAGATACGTAACAATTACTTCTTTAAATGTGACCGAACATACTAAATATACATTTTCTAGCCTTAAACCATCAACATTATAATGAGTAGTGACACTGTAGTGAGTAATGAAATTATTTGATTCAGATCGATCGTGGTAGGTCTACATTACCTAGCCACCAATTATCAACAATTTTATGAATAAGGTAACTTAAGTCTGGTTGGTAATTTATGTATATTTTCTATACTAAAAACATCAGTGTTGTAGTACCTGAGGTCACTTCATTAAAACTAATTGGTGATACTAAGTCATCATTTCCAAGATTGAAACCATCAACGTATCTATGAGTGTGGTTACTCTTTTGGAATATGGTTGGTCATATTAAGTCTACATTTTCCAGCGTGAAAAAAAATCAACACTATACCAGGTACGGTTACTCCTTTAAGTCTACATTCTCACACTGAAACCAGCAACATCGTAATGAATAAGGTCACTTCCTTGTGGCAGACTGGAAATATTAAGTCAACGTTTTCTAGCCTGAAACCAGCAACATCGTAATGTATAAGGTCACTTACTTAAGTCAGACTTGAAATATTAAGTCTACGTTTTCTAGCCTGAAACCATCAACATTGTAATGAGTAAGGTTATTTCATTAAGTCTGTCGTTCATATTACGTCTACATTTTCTAGGTTAAAAACCATGAACACTGCAATAATTAGGATTCCGTTTTTAAGTCTCATTGGTCATACTAAGTTTACATTTTCATGCCTTACATTTTCATCAAGAAGGTATTGAGTAATATAACTTCTGTAAGTCTTGTTGATCATACTAAGGCTACATTTACTACAACGAAACCGCCGACATTGTAGTGAGTAAGGTTATATCTTTACGTCTAATCGGTCATATTAAGCCTACATTTTATAGCCTGAAAACATTAACATTATAGTGTGTAAAGCTATTTCTTTAAATCTGATCCGTGATACTATGTCTTCATTTTCTAGCCTGAAACATCAAAACTGTAATAATGAAATATTTGAAGTTTATCGGTCATACCAAGTCTAAATTGTCTAACTTCAAACCATTAGCAATGTAATGACTAAGGCAACTTCTTTAAATCTTGAGTATACTAATTCTATTTTTCTAGCCTGAAGCTATCAACATTGTAGTGAATAATGAAATTATTTGATTCTGATCAGTCATAATAAGTCTAAATTTCCTAGCCTGAAACCTTCAACCAATACAGTGAGTGAGGTTACTTCATTTAGACTTATTGATCATACTAGATATACAATTTCTAGCCTGAAACTATCAACACTGTAGTGAGTAGGGTCAGTTTTTAAAATTTGATCAGTCATACTAAGTGTACATTTCCTAGCCTGAAACCATCAAAATTGTAATGAGCAAGTTTACCTCTTAGTCTCATAGATCATACAAAGCCTACATTTTATAGCCTTAAACCATGAACATTATAATGCATAAAGTTACTTCTTTAAGCCTGGTCGGTGGTACTACGTTTACATATTCTGTCAACATTGTAATAAATAACGTTACCTCTTGAATTGCCATTGCTTATATTAAGCCTATATTTCTTTAAGCTTGGTCGGTCACATTAGGTCAACTTTTTGGCCTAGGATTTATAGATCCCCGCCGCCCTGAAGAACCATATGTCCGAGATCGGCCGTTTAGTAGTTTATTCGATAATTCGTTTATTAATCTTATCAAGCTTTCAGCTCATTCAATTTATATACAATTCAGCCCCTTGTCACAAACCTTCACAAATAATGCCCACATCACCTCTTATCCACGAGCGGGGCGAAGGAGGACTGCTTAATCTTCGAACACCTCTAATGATTAATTATTTCTACCGTATTATTTAATTTCGCATCAAAAACAACTGCCAGAGAGAGGTCTACATTTTCCTACCCCCCTCCCCCGTGACACAGCTGTATGTCTGTGGATTTACAACGCTAGAATTCGGATTTCGATACCCGTGGTGGGCAGAGCACAGATAGCCCATTGTGTAGCTTTGTGCTTAATTGCAAACAACCAACATTTTCCTGAAATTACTTAAGGTAACGTTCAGCGCTATCCTATTTAATATATCTTCTAGATAACAAGATTATATAATACATATTAATAATATTTAGTTAGACCAGAGTTCAATACTAATTATAGTTATTAGTGCCCTTTTTAAGTATATTTATCGTCAATGAAATTATTTGTAATTCACCAATAAGAACGCTTATGGTGCTTACCTTATAAAATGGGATATGTGGCAGGTAATATTCTTTCTTACCTATATTTTTTGGCACATATTACCTATTATTAACAAGTATTATTGTAAACAAATCGTTATTTGTACTTCATTAGAAACACTCCAATTTAACTATTATAAATATTTGTTATTTATTATAGCTACCTGTAACTATGATAGTCTTGCCTTCCAATGATTCATTACTTTCACACCAGGTTGTTTTTCTGATGATCATTCGAATAATAAATATTATTCCACCAACAATAGCTAACGGGAAAATAATGATAAAAGCATAAACAGAGAGGGTTCCTTCTAGCATCTTGTCTTTCACGGCAGCTCGACTACAATCTGAGTAATTCTAAGGCACTGTTTGTTGCGCATGAGCTGTTTGGAGATTCTTTGGGTTAAAAGCATATAGACTTGTAGCACTTTGGAAGGTTTGCTTGCCATCCATAAATCACGTGGTACAAGCACATGGCCAGAAGTGATTTCAAAATACGTCTCTCTGGGGGTGAACTGATGATATACACTTCTGCTTTTAAAGGTTGTAACACATTAGGAGTCTAATTTTATGTATTTAATGCTTATTTGAAAAATGTCGCAGATAACAGACATCTTCCGAAAGATAGCATACTCTCGTATTCTGGTACGTTACGGTATACACTCGTCTGGTTACAGCCATAAAACTAAATGTGATTCGTTTCATTTCTGTAATGTGATAATCGTAAGTATTTTCACATGAAGGCAAAATCTGTATGGTTTTTATATTTATCCTGTTCATGGTGTGACGAATTATTCGATAGTCTTCCTTCTGCAGAAGGACTGGTACATAACCACTATATTAATATCATGTACTTCTCAGATTATAACAAATTAAATGTCTGCTCACGAGCACCAAGCGTTCATTGAACATGAACATTTGTTAAAACACAAACACACTTTGTGAAGACACACATTTGTAAAATATATACAAATTGCAAATAGATTAATAAACCCAAGGCAAAACAAAATACAGGCTTATAACTTATATGGGCTATTTCAATAGAAAAATGTTTCCTATTACAATAGAGACAGACTCCTTACACGCTTCACAAGAAACTTTTATAGATTACCAAAATTACTAGCGCAGGAACGACGTATTACTCAAGTTAATTGTACAGGGGTTTGGATTGCTGGTATAACTTGTACCATAGTGATTAATTATCAAGATTACAAGTACTATAGTAATGAATTACTAAGATTACTATTGCCAATTGTTTATTTTATTTTATGTAAAACATATGGCATGCCTTTCATTAATAACAGATAGTATTAGGTCGTCAAGAAATTAATATCGCTATTTTTTAGATGAAAAACCCGAACAACTTATATATATCTAAACAAAACATTTACTAAATGAAATATTCTCCATTCTTATCGATGATGCTTTTCCATTTTACAATCAGGTTGTTAATGCCCTGATTAAAGAAATCACTTGGCTTTGAAGCAAATAACATGTCAATGTCCTCTTTAACACCTTCCACTTTTGCATACATTTTCTCATTAAGATGGTGTTGCAACGTTCGTAAGTGTCAACGATGGTTCAGCAAATTTCGTTCAGGTGACTTTAGCCTGAAAAAGTGTGATGGCAGGGGCCGACATGTTGGAATTGATATTGATGCTCTGAACACATTTGTTGAGTCTAATCCAAAGCAACACACTCCCCGAAATTGCATGTCTCTCATGAAACAATACGTAAACATATAAGGAATATTGGAAACTCCATAAAGAAGGTGTTTGGGTGCTTCACGAATACTCCGATGATCATCGTTTAAATTTGTATGAACGTTTCTTCGTCTCTTCTGGTGCGCAATGCGCGTCAACCATTTTTGGACAGAATTGTCACCGATGACGAAAAATGGATTCTCTATGCGAATATTAAACGCAAAAAACAATGTCTCTGTCCTAGACAAAAACCACTTCCGATCCTAAAACCTGGACTCCATCCGCAGAAAGTGGTGCTTTGCATTTGGTGGGACAACAAAGAAGTAATTCATTTCGAACTTCTCAATCCACAGCAAACTGTCATTGCAGAGATCTACAGTCAGCAACTGGAACGTTTAAATCAAGCCCTTCATCAGAAACGCCTTTCACTCGTCAATCGGAAAGGTGTTCTTCTCCACGACAATGCACGTCTACGTGTGACACGTTTTACACAACACGAGATTATGGAGATGGGTTTGAGAAGATCTCCCACACCCACCATATTCTCCAAATATGGCACCATCAAATTACCATCTTTTTCGTTCGCTGCAACATCATGTTAATGAGAAAATATATGCAAATGTGGAAGGTGTTAAAGAGGACATCGACATGTTTTTTGCTTCAAAGCCAAGTGATTTCTTTGATTAGGGCATTAACAATCTTATTGTAAGATGGAAAAGCATCATCGATAAGTATGGAGACTATTGGATTTAATAAATGTTTTGTTTGATATATAAGTTGTTCAAGTTTTTTTATCTAAAAAAAGTGACATCAATTTCTTGACGACCTAATAATATAATTTCAAATTTGACAGTAATAGAAGTATTTTCAATTTTTGTTATGTGCTTGGTTGAATTTTTAATTATGAAGTATTTTGTTTTTTAGTTTTCTACATCATTAAGCAGAATCATAGAAAAACTTTTCTGAGATTTTTATAATCATCTTACTAAATTTTTCGATGGAATGCAAACTAAATGATATAACCTTTTCAAAACCTTAATTTCTTTAGTTTTTATTTAAATGTTCTAAGAATAAGAATAAAAATTTCATTGAAGAGTTATGGGAAGCTAGCCAACGTATCGGTCATGGTTTTCCCAGCCAGAGTAAAACTCAGGCTTTGTTTAACGTAGTTTCGACAACTAACCAACATATTATGTAAAATAGATCTTGGTTGTCCCAACCAGGAGAGTATAAACTCGAGCTTTGTGCAAAGTACTTTCGACTTGAGATTTTCCTTTTTTTAACTAAGCCTTACTGAACCATGCACTGACAAACATTCGCACATTTTCCAGCAAAGTATTCAAAATCTGAAACACAGAGTTCATGTTCCAATGACAATTTGGATTTATCAACTTACAGCTTGTTATCTTGTGTATTGAGTCGTCTATAGAAATAATACAACAGATATAGTTTTTTAGTATAATTTTGTAGTTTAATCTTATTTCGATCAATCTTAAGTGCGATATTTTTGTGCTTGTTTTTTTTTATTTTGATTAGATGAAAGTTTAGCCCGTGCATCCATAAGGTGCCTTTCGGGTTTCAAATGTCAAATATGTGCTTTCAGTAACTGCATTCATTAACATTCTGTTGTTGTTTTTTCGTGCAATATGTCTTTCTTTAACAAATAAATTTTGTTAAGCTTCGTCGTCGTCAAACATTTCTTATTTTTGAAAGAATAATATAGAAATGATTTTCAAATTATTCAATATGCAATGTAAAAGAGAGAAACCAACATCTTTCTTCTTTCCACCATAGGATGCACAGACTTCTCTCTATGTATAGGTCGAGTATATGTTTCGGCAGCAGATAAGAAATGAGGTTTAATATATAAATCAACAGAAAATGTTGATGAGTAAGTATTGCTAACACTTATTTTTAAAAAAATGTGAATTTTGAGGAAATAGTACGGTAAAAAATAAAAATTCCAAAAATATATTTATTGGAAAGGTTAAGTGCATAACTTAAGTAGAATATGCTTCGTAAACACTCGTCAGCCCAGCTGAAGAAATAAATGGTTTTTAGATAGAAAAAAAAAAAAGAGTTGTTTCATCTCTTGTGACGCTTCGTCATGTTTGATGTTATTTTCTTAAACGTATTCAGTTATCTTACACTATGTGGTCGCGGTAAGATTTTGAAAACTTAAGTGTAGTCAACCCTATTAGAAATCTGAAAACAAAAAACATAAAAAACGTTCCAATCTAATGTGAATCAAGTAATGTATATTTTTGTTTGTGGTTAAGTAGAGAGGATATGTAGAGTTCTGGGATGAACGAATATAAGCTACTACATAACTTTATCGAAGTTCTGATGATAACAAATAATGTAAATAAGCTATCTAAGGAAACTGATTTACATTGGCGGAAGAAAACTCAAAATCGTTCAAGTAAGAATACAACCAGTTTTTGAACAATAACGTGTTGAAGAGAACCACAAACGAAGTGTAGAGAAATTAGAGATGTAGTTGTGAAATATTAGTAGAATGAGGGGATGAAATCAAGCATTTGAACATATAATTAGCTCACATAATTTTCGAGAAGCGAGTAAAACAGAACAACTGCTCTTCAAAACATTTAAAGACGCCCTCTGCATGTACTTAATATAAAATTTTGTACTGAAAAGTTACAAAAACAAGCATCATCTTACCTGTAATGCATAATGAATATCAAACGTGATATTTAATGAGAAATAGTTGTGTTAATGATCAGCTAATCAGAAAGAAGTGGGTAGTTAAAAAATCTACAGAACTGAATAACTTATTCGAAATAAAATAACAGCAATTTTACAATAGGTAGGTTCTTATTTTAATAATTATAACGTTCCGACCCATAGTATCGAGTCATCATCAGCTAATAGTTATATTAAAAAAAAAAGACAGTTGAATTCGAAAGAACGTTACACACTCGTGACAGTGAAGAAAGGTTTTCAGGTGGCGTTAAATCAGTTTATTAGTAAAATGGGGTGGACAATATACTAATACAGATAAAGGGGATTCCTGGTTAGTTATTTAGCTTTACCTTTGATAACTTTATCAGTAGTGCTTCAGTTATTTTTCTTCTGTTGATGTCTAGTTCTCTTCGGATGTTGTCGACAATGTTTTTAGGGATGATATGTTTTGTTTCTCTGAGATGTTCAAAATCATGTGAGGGGCCTTTAAGACGTTCCTTAAGCATACGGTTCATTTCACTTCCGGTTTCTTCAACATAATATTGTTAACTTCAGTTGCATTTAATATTGTAGGTAGGATACTCCGTTTTTTGTTTTGTTGTTGTTGTTTTTCCATAGGCAACTGTTAGTAATAAAGTTTTTGGCTTTTCTATGATTATAGTATTTATGTCGATGTTATGTTTCTTCGCGAGTCGTTTTCATCATCCTATAAACAACCTCTTCCGGACAGTTGTTTTTTTATGAAGATTTCTGAAATTATTTGTAGTTCATCGTCTAAATTGTTTTCAGGGTATATATTAAATGTTATATGCATGATACACTTCATGGTTTCTAGTTTCTGATATATGGAATGTGCCGATTTCCAAGTAAGGTATTGTTCCGAGTTTGTTACTTTCCTATGAATTTTAGTCTCAAGTCCTGACAATATAATCAACAGAAACACCTGCAAATTAAATGCAATTTATTTTATCAGTTTTGTATCAGAGAAACCGGAAGAGAAATGAATCCCAGACTTAAGGAACATCAGAATAAAACCGGACATCAACAGAAAAAAAAAAGCGCTATTGATGAATTCAACAAAGCCAAAGCTAAATAAGCATCCGAGAATCCCCGTTATAAGGATGATGCTCCTGACTCCGTGGTATCCTTAAAACTGATTAATTACACTGTACTAATTGCCCTTTATAATAATTAAACTTTCAATTGCATCAAAACTCTCAGTCCAATCTTCACTTTCAGCAAAGTTTATGACTTACTAATAATTTACCCCACTTAACCTAGAATGTTTGCTATTTCAACTAATGAGTATCTAACAATCTTATTATATTTTATTTTTGAAATATGAGTGCATATTCATTAATAAAACCTTCAACTCGGGAATTAATTTACCAATTTCTTTCTTCGTGGCTTGAGCAGTTATAAACTGATGATTTATCCTTTAATTTTAGTATGGTTTGCATGATACATTTGTGAAATAATCATGTCTGAATTGCTGATAGACTTGTAATCTTAAATAATAATTTCTCGTTTTTTCTAGTAATTAGTAAAATATCATTATAATCTATTTATTTGACGGTAAAATATCATTGAATGATATTTTACCGTCAAACAAATTAATTAATAATCAATTTGTTTGGCGGTAAAATATCATTGTAATCAATTTGTTTGACTTCTCTCAAAGTATTTCCCTTAACTATTAGATTAGTAGTTTTGTTTTTATTTCGATATCACTGGTTAGGGACTGTAAATATATGTCAAATCATGGACTGTTGTACTCTTTTTAACAGACCACTTATATCTAAACCTACAGTTACTTTCCATTTGTTATTCTGAAAGCAATTATCTTCAGTGCTACCTTTTTAATGTTTTCATAATCAGTGGAATTTCCTTTTCAGATCTTTATTTTCACCAAAAATATATATATTTTAATAGGGTCCTTTTCTGGTCAGTGGTAAGTTTACTGAATCGTAATGTTAAAATCTGGGATTTGATTCTCTACTGTGGACAAAATGCAATACCCCATTGGGTACTTGGCATTAAAAACCAACAACACGTAAGCAACATTGTATTGGTATTGATTTCACAGCGTTTTCCACAATGAATGTTTCCATCTTCCTCTTTTTTCCCCTATTCCATGCATCACGTTTTTGTATCTTTTACACTCGATATTTCGAAAAGATTACTTTACATATAAACTACACTTTGAGATTATTCCGGGAAATTATTCTTGCTACGACCTGTGTCAAACAACAAAACAAAAGAATCACCCTAGCTGCACACAGATATTGAAAGAGGGGAGAGCAGCAGTCATTTTGTTCTCTCCCACATATATTTCAGTAGGTTCAAGATTTCTCCGACTTTAATTTTTTGGTACAAAATAATGGTTTACTATAAATTCTAAAATTAATTTGAATCTGGAAATAAATGAGTCAAAACAACTGAATAAAAAGGTTAAAATAAAATAGATCATACAAGTTTATCATTAAACTGCTTATTTTAGGTTAATTTCATTTGTGTTTATTTCTCCAATTTCCATCATATCTTTGCCCTAGCTGCATCAAATAAATCCAAATTACCACTGTAAACTGTAAAGCTTTTCTAGGGTAGCATGCCCTCAAATCCATAGTTGCTACCTGTTTTTAACAGGCGTACTTCTGACAAGCTTCCAATTTTACATCTCTCTCTCACACACAATTTACTTCCTGTGTCTACAAAGCTATAACACAATCACGTCATCAGTTAGAATCAATGACAAATTTTCAGTATTTCACATCACTGAAAAATGAAATTCATTAAAAGCCACGAGCTTACCCACAACCAGAATGAAGGCCTAGACTTTTAGACCTGTACTCTACACACACACTACTATGCAGAAGACACCACAAACTTGAGTTCTCAGGCACACAATCTACCAATATTTATACAGTCTAAGTCAATTTCTCATGTGGTGTATGAGCATATCCCCTTTCTACATTTCGGAAAAACCCAAAGGTATGATCTCACAACACAATACAAAGTCAAGTTCTTCCTACTTGCACATGTTGACCACAAATCTTAAACCAAGTTTTGTTTGTAATTAAGCACAAAGCTATACAATGGGCTATCTGTGCTCTGCCCACCATGGGTATCGAAACCAGAACTCTAGCATTGTAAGTCCGCAGATATACCGCTGTGCCACTGGGGGGCCTTAAACCAAGTGCTCAAATAGTAGAAAACACATTTCAGCTTATTTCCATCTCAGGATTCCCATCTATCATCATTGGTTAAAACCAACCATTTGTTGCAACCAGTTACTAACTATTTTAGAACCTACATTTTGGGCAACTGCCCTTTTTTAGATAAAAGAACAGTCGGTTCTTTGGTCAGAAAAAGGCAACTGCCCGAAACTTTACTGAACAACGCCTTTTCTTTCTCTGGTGATTTGTTTAACTATGACGTTTTCATTATTTAAATTTTTCACCAACAGGAATTCACATTCTTCTAAATATCTTTGGTATGTTAACAGGGTAACTGATCATAGAAACTTTTGAAACTTTCGATACATATAAATGTATTTGCATACGTGTTCAATTTCTGTATACAGACTTTTAAAGTATAAAATTACAGTTAATGAAATAAAAATCTCGTAAAGTATAATACTTGGAAATACTATTAAGATTCATCACTCTTATACAAATAATACTTCCATGTATTCACTTATATGTTGGACACTACCATTTTTTTCACTTCAAGTCATTCTTTCTACCAGTAAATAATGTTAAGAATTACTATGACGCTTAATGATTTTTCTTTATCAATAACCAATATCTACATTACACTGTATAGACAGGGTTTAAAGTGTAATGGGGTATTTGCAGAAAATAAGAGCAGTAGTCTGAGGTGAAACATACTTGCAGACACTGAAGTCAAAGAAACTATTTTCTTATAAAACCACAGAAGTGCTGGACAGTATGTTTAAAATTGTTTTTTACAGTTATGCAAAGTACCCTACTTTAACTACTATATATATATATATATATATATATATATAC
>NW_013669429.1:49574-56454 GCF_000517525.1 Limulus polyphemus
CATTACAGAAAACAAAATTGCACTAAGCATTTTGTGGCTGTGGGTGTGTTATAAGGTTGACTATCACATCCTAATATTCAGCCGTTGCACAAAAATTAGCAGTGGATTCTGTTGACTAGCTGCCTTTCCTCTAGTCTTAGTTAAAGTTAGGGTCTGCTAGCGCTGATAACCTGCAAGTAGTTTTTAGCAACTATCTGAAAAAATATATACTTAGAATTATATTTTGATTACAACAAAATACCACCAGGACATCTTTAAAGTAGAAGCTACTTATTATTTTTCCACATGTTGGAATAAAACTAGATTCCATTTTATTATTTTTCAGCTCAAAAATGAAAACCTGAATTTAATTCAACCCAAAAACTGTTTTTTATTTTAACCTGAACTTAGTCTTTAATTCACTTATATCATTTATGTAATAACATCTTTGTTTTCAAATTGGAGGAATAACTAGAAAACAGTAGTGTTTATCTAGGATAGAAGATACAGTTTTTATTTATATTAGTAATAGACTTTGCACAATTTGATCACCAATAAAAGGGTGGTCTTCAAATAAAAAAAGGTATTTTGTTTAAATCTGACATCCTTTAGTTACTTATTTCTTTATGCTTGAAATATATTTATAAATCACTTTTTATTGTTGTAAGGCTACTGATTAAACTGTAGTCACTATGAATCCAAAACAAACTTTCACCTGAAATAAAGACTTTATTTATAAATAAATAGATACAAAGTCAAAAATAGAAATCCAAATAAAATATCACAAACTATAAATAATGAGATGATTTCAAACCTATTGACTCAACTTAGTTTTGAAGCTTTCAAATTATTAAAAACTTGCAATTTTTTAAAAACAATGATTATTTTATACAAAATCTAAAAATGAGATTGCTTACCAAAAAAAAAAAAAACGTAAACAACCATTTGTCTCAACTTTATAATTAAATCTTATGGAATTATCAATGTTATTAAGGTAATTAGCCAAATTAGCTAGTTTTCATCTTTACCATACCACCAAATCAAAAATGTGTCATTGACAACCTTATCTACACTTCAGGTTTTTGTCTTGATGGAAATGTTGTCAGTAGATGGCATGAAATTCTTTTAATATGTATATTGGTGATCTGGTAATTGTATAAATAAGTGTTAATTTTTTGCAAAACATTACACTTCTGTGGATGATGCAGTGATATATGTCGAAACATGTAGAGTGTATGAGACTGTTTTCCAGTTTCATCTGGTTTTTAACTACTTTCTATCCTGCACAGTAAGTTATTTGAATTTTATTGTAATTTTGAGACTGGAAACAATCTCATTTTTAGAATTGTGTATAAAATAATTGTTGTTTTTAATATTGAATATTACACAAGTGCCAAGGAATTTTAAAATTATGTTCAAAAATTGCACACAGACACATCAGTATTTTATATTATTTTTCAGTTACTGATTTATCACAGTGCTCATACACAATACCAAAAAATAACTCACATCATGCTAAAAATGCAGTGCATCTGTTAATTATGTGACACAAGAACATCTCTTAATTATGTGACAAGAAATTTTCACGATACCATAAAACCATGTGGTTTAGTATTTACGTAAGAAGCTGATAATATCACTATCTCAGTATTCACGTGTGTACTATATAAATCTGACAGAATCACTATCACAAAGTTAGTCGAAATAATCATTCACCATAAAAATCATGTTCACCAAATTACACAAATAAATAAACAAAGTCTTACTGTTCACATAAAATATCCAGAAAATTTTAAAGAGAAGAAAATGTTTACAAGCAACACATCTTAACATTCTATCAGAGACTAATTTATTTCATGATACAAGGCAAAATCTATGTTTACTAGAAAAGTGATATATTAAGATTTAAAATTAGACATTACTTACACTCCTAATCATACACTGAATTAAATAAACACTATGAAAAGATTAGCTTTTTCTAAATTACATATATACAAACTGTTTAATTTCATTTGTAATACTATGATACAGCTTTCAACACAAGATATTTTTGAAAGGGCCAAACTTTTACAATAATATACCATGTGATCCAAAACATTCCAATAATATACAATCAGGAATAGAAGATTTATTAGATTCTCAATATCTTAAGGTTCATGTCTACCTCAATTATTTATTTCTACACTCTACCACTTAAGCACTGTTTTCTCTATAATAAATTTAAAAAAAACTCCTTCAATGAAACACTCTACTCATAGATGTAACTTCTAAAGACATTTGTTACTCATAATGAAATATGTTTTCATTATGTCTACGCAGCTACTGACCTTGTCAGTAAATAGCACACACTAATAATAATCTTCTATTTCTTAGGAAGATTATGCCTCGAGACCTCATGCTGATACATGCCAGATGAATTCAAAAAAAACAATAACACTTTTTCACTATAATTCTTTTAATCATACGTTCTTGTGCTAGGAAGTTACTTTAAATTAGCTCATTTTCCTTACTGTATTCAGTAAATATACTCCCATTAAACAGTTTGTTACCCAATGTTTGCTAACCACTTTATTTTTAATCATACGTTCTTGTGCTAGGAAGTTACTTTAAATTAGCTCATTTTCCTTACTGTATTCAGTAAATATACTCCCATTAAACAGTTTGTTACCCAATGTTTGCTAACCACTTTATATTTAATTATACGTTCTTGTGCTAGGAAGTTACTTTAAATTAGCTCATTTTCCTTACTGTATTCAGTAAATATACTCCCATTAAACAGTTTGTTACCCAATGTTTGCTAACCACTTTATTTTTAATCATACGTTCTTGTGCTAGGAAGTTACTTTAAATTAGCTCATTTTCCTTACTGTATTCAGTAAATATACTCCCATTAAACAGTTTGTTACCCAATGTTTGCTAACCACTTTATTTTTGGTTTAATAACATTTAAATAAACACTTGATTCTAAATTATTTTACTTATATCTGCTATTACCATAATAAGATACCCATACTATCATACTGTGTGTAATAACATAGATCAGTGTGGGCGGCAGCTTACTGTGTGTAATAACGTAGATCAGTATGGATATTTTAATGTGTGTAATAACATAGATCAGTGTGGGCGGCAGCTTACTGTGTGTAATAACATAGATCAGTATGGATATTTTAATGTGTATAAATGACATACTTCAGTGTAGGTATTTTACTATGTGTAATAATATAGATCAGCGTGGATACCTTACTATGTGTAATAGCATATATAAATGTGAGCAGCTTACTGTGTAATAACATAGTCTACCTACACTTAGCTATGTCATTACACATAATAAAGTGCTACACTGATCTGTGTTATTACACACAGTAAGCTGCCCACACTGATATATGTTAAGTAAGCTGCCTACACTGATCTATGTCATTATACACATTAAGTAAGCTGCCTACACTGATATATGTTATTATACATAATAAGCTGCCCACACTGATATATGTTAAGTAAGATGCCTACACTGATCTATGTCATTATACACATTAAGTAAGATGCCTACACTAATATACATGTTAAGTAAGACGCCTAAAATGATCTATGTCATTATACACAGTAAGATGCCTACACTAATATATGTTATTATACATAATAAGCTGCCCACACTGATATATGTTAAGTAAGATGCCTACACTGATCTATGTCATTATACACATTAAGTAAGCTGCCTACACTGATATATGTCATTATACACATTAAGTAAGATGCCTACACTGATCTATGTCATTATACACATTAAGTAAGATGCCTACACTGATCTATGTCATTATACACAGTAAGATGCCTCCACTGATATATGTTATTACACACAAGATTCCCACACTGATCAGTTGTTACACACAAAGCACATTCACACCAACAGTAAGATGTCCACACTGGTCTATATTATTACCCATAGTCAAGATACCCATGTATCAACAACTACTAAGCAGTATTAAGATGCTCACATTGATCTATGTTATTTTACATAATTAAGATATCCACACATGCATCAAGAACTATTAAACAGTATTTGCCTATAACAACTTTTTATTTTGAGGACAACGTCATTCCCACTTCTTACTGGAATATTTCATTTTGTATGTATCTCAGAGAAAAAATAATGCTATACACTGTTCCAACTGGCTATCAAAGTCAAGGTTTTGTATTACAACCTACTACCTTAAATGTTTTTAGATTTTTGTGAACCTTGCATTTAATAGAAAAATCTGAGTAAAAACAATAATAATAATAATTGAATGAAGAAAGTGTCTTTAAAACTCACTTTACGTACTATTTAATAATACATTCACAAAAATTAGCCTAATTTCTGCCATTAATTATTTCTCAGGTAATATGAAAGAGTTCAATATTCTATTGAAAAAGCATTAGTTATACCAGACCATAACTTTTCTCTGGAAATAGGATTAATTCAAAATTGCCTTGCCATGTTTCAATGTCCTGATGACACAAGAAACATGCATAAAAAGGAAGTTGCATCTGAAAGTTTAAATTAACACTCCCACAAAAGTACTTATTAAAACTAATATGTTGTAAGGAAACAAAGTATGGTAGCAACATATGACCATGGCAAAAAAACACTACACATTTCTACTAGACAGTTGCAATGATTAATGAAAAACATGTAGGATGCACTGACATGTGCCACAACCCAAAAAACAAAAGTGAGACAAATAATGTTTGGAAAACAAACCTATACTAATAATACATTTAGTAATACTTTTTAACAACATTATTCAAACATATTGATGCACTATTTTTTAAAATAAAAAACTATAAAAAGTAATATTGTATGTCAAGTAATTCTACTTAAAAAATTGTATAGTTTTATTGTATAAGAGTATGATTAATACTTCAAGCTATTATTTCATTGTGACAAAAACTTAAATTCAAAGAAGTAGACTGTCCTTGATATCCAAAAACTTTGTCTCTTTATCAGTGTGGTTCAACTGTAAGTTGTAGTTTCCATAATTACACATATTCATAATTATTGTACAAAAAATACCATCCTTTCATTTTACCATGCTTGAGATGTACATACATTTCATAAATTTATTAATTAATCTAGAAGCCTAAACATGTGATTACTTTTTATACTATTCTCTATTTAAAATATATTACATGGTAGAAATACTCAGTCAAAACAAGCCACTCTCATACATTTGTAACTGAAATTATCTTGTGAATATTCTTAAGTGATAACATCCCAAAATATTGTAAACTTCCTTCCTTTTTTACGACTAAATCTGTTTTAATTATATTTCCTATCTCTATTATCAGTAGCCAAAAGATTTCTAGAAGTGACAACGTTTGTTAAAATTACATCACTGACACTTTAGAATAAAACAAGTCTCACTCTAATAGTAATTTGTAAACATTGAAACTTTCTTTTTCAATATACAAACTTCATTTTCTTTCACTTTTAGCTATCATCTTCATAATGGGTTGATTTTGACTACAAATTACTATTTTGGTACAGTTGTGGTATTTTTGCAACATTAATGGTATAAAGAGATTAAAAGTTAATAAAGAAGTTTTGTTAAACAGCATCAAGTTTCCTTTTAATTCAATGTAGAGATTTTTATGCAAAAACTGTTGACAGATTATATCTCTGCAAATCTTGGAAAACCTTAAAAATGGTTTTTCATTAGATCAGAGATCAAAAGATGAAATATTCTAAGAAATAAAAATATTTGGTAATAGTGAATATTTCTTCCTTCCTATAAATGATTAAAATAAAATATTTCAAATTCAAAATGTTTTTAACTTCTGACCTGGAATCAATATTAAAAGTGCTTAGGTTGAAACATCAAAAATCCAGTTAACAATATTAATAATCTCATGGATTCTTCACTGAAATATTAAACTTCTACAGGATTGGTGAGAAGGAGTTTGGAGTCAGCCAACGTGATCTCATTTCTCTGATGAGTGGGACTGAAAAATACAAGCATACTATAAATACATCATGATTCATAAAAAATAGTGTGAGATTATGAATTTTGTATATATTTGTAAAAAAAGTAATAACATACGGTATGTACATGAACATCATATGTCTAAATTACAAGAAGAATAACTATTTTACAAAAAACAAGGTTTGGGAAGTTTCCAGAAAAATGTTACAATATTCAATATCCTTTAAAAGGTAGATGCCATAATAACAAATCATGGTAACAACATTAAAAACTGGTTACAGTGGTGATCTAAAAACATTTCTATTAACTACAAGATTGCACTTCCTGTCTGTCTTTTTAACAATGAAATTTATCCAAAAGCTTTCTAATACTATGCGATCTTTCACTCTTGAATTAAGTAAGCAAAGTCCACAAATTTCAAATGAATGGAAATGACCATAACACACAATCTCATTCAATATGGTACATTACTTGAAAAGTCAAACTTCTCAGCTCTTTCATGACCCTTAAAACACTGCACAAGATAACATACAGTTCTTATTACTTACATACCACCAATTTGTTAACAGTAACAAGGAATTGAAATTTTTCTTTTGATAGTTCAACAATTCTTTAATCTTATGTTTGTTATGCATACAGCTAATGACAAGAAAATATTTAAATTTTTTATAAATAATTTTCTTTTCAATATTGTACTAAAATGTATTTTTTAACAAAAATCATACAAAGTTCATTAAACACACAGTAATAGTTAAAACATACATATATTGCTTGCATAATTAACAATCATTAAACACATGATAATAGTCAAAACATACATATATTGCTTGCATAATTAACAATCATTAAACACATGGTAACAGTCAAAACATACATATATTGCTTGCCTAATTAACAATCATTAAACACATGATAATAGTCAAAACATACATATATTGCTT
>NW_013669429.1:57126-63795 GCF_000517525.1 Limulus polyphemus
AATCTTATGTTTGTTATGCATACAGCTAATGACAAGAAAATATTTAAATTTTTTATAAATAATTTTCTTTTCAATATTGTACTAAAATGTATTTTTTAACAAAAATCATACATACAAAGTTCATTAAACACATGATAATAGTTAAAACATACATATATTGCTTGCATAATTAACAATCATTAAACACATGGTAATAGTCAAAACATACATATATTGCTTGCCTAATTAACAATCATTAAACACAGGGTAATAGTTAAAACATACATATATTGCTTGCCTAATTAACAATCATTAAACACAGGGTAATAGTTAAAACATACATATATTGCTTGCCTAATTAACAATCATTAAACACATGATAATAGTCAAACATACATATATTGCTTGCCTAATTAACAATCATTAAACACATGATAATAGTCAAAACATACATATATTGCTTGCATAATTAACAATCATTAAACACATGGTAATAGTCAAAACATACATATATTGCTTGCCTAATTAACAATCATTAAACACAGGGTAATAGTCAAAACATACATATATTGCTTGCCTAATTAACAATCATTAAACACAGGGTAATAGTTAAAACATACATACATTGCTTGCCTAATTAACAATCATTAAACACATGGTAATAGTTAAAACATACATATATTGCTTGCCTAATTAACAATCATTAAACACATGGTAATAGTTAAGACATACATATATTGCTTGCCTAATTAACAATCATTAAACACATGGTAATAGTTAAAACATACATATATTGCTTGCCTAATTAACAATCATTAAACACATGGTAATAGTTAAAACATACATATATTGCTTGCCTAATTCAAGAATACTACAAAAATAAGTAATACAATATGAGAAAACTAATAAACAAAATAAAAATACTCATAACACTAAATGGAATTCTAATGCATTAAAAAACAGAATAGCAAAAAAAATTTGTTTTTACAAATAAAAATATGATATCCAATGCTTATTGTATTTAACTGAATATCAAAATCAAATAAAACAAAGATTAATACATGGTATTTATAAAGAAAAGTTTTATACACAGATTGGAAATCATGGATGAATAAAAATACATGTATGTAACAATACAAATAAAATATTTCAAACACAAATAATCAAATGATGAAAAAAATCATCAAATGTCACAATTTAATCTCATGTTCATATTTAGCAATGTTCCTGTCTGAAAAACGTGAATGTATATAAAATACTAAAGTGAAAAAAAAAGTAACTTTGGGCTTCAACAATATGAAACATAGTACTATATATCCATCTTAAACTAACTGCTGAAATAAAAACTAACATTACAAGTCTTCATAATTACCAGTGTGAGCAACACATTCATCCCATCCTGGGTTCCTCCACACTTCTTCTCTCACTTCCTTTCGTACTTGTAGATCTTTATAACCTAATTATAAAATAAACAATTTAGCAAAATTAACGCTTTTCTATAAACCATTAGTTAATAAAAATTCCACACTTACAAAAATGCACAATATCTTCCCATAAATAAGAAACTTAAATGTAGATAAAACTACATATGGCACAGAAATAAGAAATGTCAATATATTTAACGTTCTTTTAATGAGATGGCTGTTACAAATCTGATACAGATCATAACTATAAACCTTCATTGGTAAAGTTTTAACAGCACATCACAACAACAACTAAGTTTCAATCCTATTAAAGGATAAGTTGTGTTAATATGTCTGTTAAAAACAGATACATTGAATGTTTATTAAATACGTACTTTAAATGCTTAAGATTTTACATAAACTTATCACAAGAAAATTATTTTAAAAGTTGTTCCATCTAACACAATCTTGTTAACCCTACGTGCATGAGTAGGGTCAAGGTGAGAATGTTGTGATGTTTTACATAATTACATTCAAATTCAAATAACAAACATGATTATCAATATATGTCAATAAACATGGCATAAAACATTTCATAATTAAAATATGATATTAATTAAGTTTTATTTTCTTAATTCAAAATGAAATATTTCAAACAAATTTTGCAATATTATAATGTCACATGCAAGTCTACTCTCTGAATTACCCATTTCAAAATGTTCCTTCTACACGCTAAAATAATCTTCTGAGTCTGATGTAGCATAAACTTGTAGTATAGAGCTTGCCAGACATTATGTATATGCCATCAAGTTCTTTCTTCCCATGGACCAATGCACATCGAGCAGTGAAAGTAATTATTTTAGGTAAAATATAGCATAACTAAACAGCCTAATGATTTATAATTATTATATGGCATTATCTTCTTTCAAGATATTATTTCTTGTTCTAAATTGCAAATTTGAATTTTACAAAAAAACTTCCTGAAACACACTGTACCACTGACTCAGAAAAACTTTTGATATCATTTAAGAGGTCCTAAAATTTATGAAAGCTCTAAAATGAAGTATTTTTATTCTTAATATGAAAATCACCTTGTACTCAAACTAACTCTGTAAATACAAATCTCTAGTAGAAATACTTTATTAGAAATTCTGCTTTTTGTATACAACATGCTTGTAATAGTTACTGAAAGCTTGCTATATTTCGTGATGATACACTTGGTCTTTTCAAATTTATAGTATTTACTGTTTTATGGTTGCATGGTGGTTACAAGTTTAGTCAAAATGTCTGATCCAATGTAGAAGTAGGTAACAGAACTATAGAGGATATTAACATGGTTCTCGTACTTTTCATGCACTTTATGTGTGTATCTTAAGGTTTTTCAAGGACACGCCATTTCAACAGTAGATATCTGGTCATCTAAATTTAAACAAAATACAAAAATAAACCTATGCCTTGAAAAAAATAATTGAAACTAGCCAACTACCAAATCTCAGATTGTAATTACTCAACAAGAGGAACTTCGTGACTATATGAATAGTACTACATATATATGAATTTAATTAACTCGTTGATCAATCACTAATTAGATCAGTTAAGATTTAAAAAATAATTATTTGGTATAGAGAAAATCAAAATGAGTGTAGCTGTGTGCATGTGACTATACTGATAATTTGAGGCTAAGTCAGTTAGGGAAACCTCACCCTTGAAACTTTCCCCACTCATGAAATTAATATTCATTTCAACAACAGGAAAGGTATTCCTCTCCATTCCACTTCATATCAAGCACTGCCAGCTATATCAAAATTTTCATCTTTAATATGCTGTCAGAAATCTAAAATGTAATTGTGCGTATAAATGTTCCAAACAAAATAAATGGTTTTTGAGTTCTTGGAGCTCTATAAGTCGAAAATATATTTACTACACGTGTCTAAAATCTAATGCTCATCAATTCAACACAAAAGACCAATTTCAACGATCCAAACAACAAAAACCTTGATATGAAACAGGCTAACTGGTATTGAAAGCAGCATCAGTCAAACACCAAGATGTACATGGGCTAGCACACCATGCCTTATGTTAATGTAAAATGTAGTTAAGGCATATTGCTTCCAAGCACTTTTAATTAATTCACATACCTGAAGGCTGACTAACCAACCAATCATAGAAAATTGTTGCATCTTTTCAAAACCAATGTCACTATGTCATAGTGAAACTAACAAATGAAGGACATACACAACAGTGAAGGACATAACAAAATCATGTATCTATCCTATCCTGACATCATTTATAGGCATCCGATTAAACAGTGAATATGCAAGTAAAAATTGGTTTTATATTTAAACTTATTATTAGTTTTCCAACAGCCCTTGACATGTTAGTCACATAATGATTATTATAACATATACAATTCATGCAATAATTAACTAGTTACACATTCTGGGCTCTTAAGTTTTTTAAAATTCCCAGTTGTTATTGGGCAAACAACCAAGTAAAAACTATGTAGACTTTGCTCAGGATACACTTACCTAAATTCATCTTTTATGAGTGCCTTTAGTCAGATGATTCATCAACAAAACCAATGCCACATTATATCTTTGACTTGGTAAGAAATAGATTTACCAACCTTATGATAAAACAAGAGGTTGTTTATAAACAAAATCATGTATCAAGCGTAACATATATTGAAAAATAAAAAAGCTACCTGTGATATTTCACTCCATAAACTCAAATACATAACATAGTTCGGAATATAAACATGCATGAATAATTATATACTGGGAAACCTTCAAAGTGTAGCAAGTTAGTATCACATCCTGCATCTCTGAATGCATTACATTTAATAATTAATTATGAACAATTGCAGCTGAAATTCATGGCTGGTTTATTAAAACATAATTTGTCCTTATTGCAGGAAAACAGTACTAAACAATGCACATAGCTATGCATAGTGGAGCCCATATTCCACGATCACTATTTGGTACCACTGTGTGCTAACATTAGACAACCTTAAATTGATCAGCATTGTCTCACATAACATTATTTAGAACCATACCAGATCATTGAGAATAATTTTATTTGCCAAGAGCACATTAATGCATCACCATAATTGAATATCTATATAAATATAATAGTGCTGTCTGTCCATGTAACTACTTTGCAGGGTGTGGATGGATCTTCACCAAAATTAGTATGGAGGTTCATTAGGTCCATGTAGAGGTACATACAAATTTTCAGTTTTGCATTTTGCAGTTTTTATGGGTATTTTTTTTACCACAACTTAACACCCTGTAGGAGGATCTTCACAAAATTTGATATGGAGGTTCATTAGGTTCATGGGGAGATATGTACAAACTATCAATTTTGTGTTTTGGTGTTTTTGTGTTTCCACTCCCTGTTGATGGATCTTCATAAAATTTCGCATGACTATTTGTTGGGTCCATGTGGAGATACATGCAAACTTGCAGTTTCACATTTTGTGTTTTGCAGTTTTTATGGCCGTTTTTCTACAATTACATACAAGGGAAGCAACTTTTCATGTTCTAAGATAACCCTTCATTAATTTAAATAGCTTCAGTCCAGAGGACGGATACTCTAGCTAGTTTAAAATAAAATTAAAATCACAGATAACTATTATGTTTCTAAGTTAGTGTTAACTTGCCACATCTCTGCAGCCAATTAACAATTAATACCAAGCAGAAACAAAAAAGCATTTTTTAACATATATCTTATGAACCCTATCAGACTGAGGAAAGTAATTATACAGTAAATAAATTGCCATCAAAACTATAATTATAGAAACACACACACATATAGAAGCCACAAACAACAAGTAATGATAACTACACACCAATTTATTAACAGTACAAAAATTATCACAGAAAATACAAAAGAAAAGTGAATATGTCTTACAATGCACTAGAATTTTGCATGTTGGGTCCTTTGAATTATATAGAGCATGATGCCTTGGTTTCATGGTGCCATATAATTTATCAATGTATAACTGCTGTATAATAACCCAAATGTCTTGTATTATTCCTCACAATTCAGAAGAGCTGTTTGAACACTTTTTAAATTTTCTCAGTTTTTACATAAGCCCATTCAACTTAAAGATTGTTTATATCAGGACATTTTAAAAGTCATCGAATTTTATGACTGTGTCGCGAACATGAAAGGCAAAAAAAACATGAAGTAATCCCATAATACTTATTAATGGGTGTCAAGTGGCTAGACTGTAGTGGTAGCTCAACCTCATTCAAAACCTGGCAGAATCTGGAATTGTACAACAGTTCTGCAGTACGAAAAGAATCATCTCCTCTTCACCTCAAAATGGAAATTTGTAGGGAAGACAAGCTTTAGTAGCAAAATCTGTTTTATCCACTCTTGCACAGTTCCAACCCAACCAACACCTGATTCACCATAAACTGACATCAAGTGGATGGTAGGAAGAAGAAAATCCCCAGTGGGATGACATCTTCAGTCTAAAATCTGGAAACATTGGGTATGGTTCTTCCAGGCCATTGTAGGAGGAGGATACCCAGCCGTACAAAATTGGGAATACACGTGCTGCATCCAGTTACATCCCACACCAGATCCATCAGGAACTGACATCCAACAGACAGTAGGAAGAGGAACCACAAAACTGGGGTGCATCTCCAGTCTAAAACCTGGTGGAGTTGGGCATTTTTTATCCAGTCAACAGTAGCAAGAAGGATACCAGCCAGAACACGTGAGGACTTACTTAGCTGGACCATCTTCAACCAACACCTGACCCATATGGAACCACATCCAGAGGATGGTAGGTAGGAATAATATCTCAGCCTGAGGGGCAAACTGCAATAGATATATACAGACACACACACATACATATAGTCATGACATGGTGGAGTGCTTCAACCAAAACCTGGTGGTATCAGGAATTGTACATAAGGTCCACAGTAGGAAGGGCGTCACATCATCTACATGATTCTAATCATAAATGGGCTGTCTCCAACTAACTCCAGGCCCACTGGGAATGTACATCTGGAGGATGGTAGAAAGGAGGAATGCTTCAGCTGGAAAAAGCAATCTGTCAGATAGATATATATTAACCCTCTCTCCCTGGGTACCCTTTACTGCACATGGCACAAGGTCTTAGTGTCTTACATTCAAAATACGAAATTAAATGTAAAATACTCTCTTTAAATCATTATTGCTCAAACATACCATAATTTTTATAGCCTTCAATTTTCTTTGGTTACAGAGCTATCAAATAGAAAATCAGACCCCTCCTGCCACATCCTCTCTT